>NC_070586.1:2898874-2948874 GCF_027409825.1 Scomber japonicus | reverse complement strand
TGTTTGATGTATTTTTCAACCAAGCTGGAAACACCGGGGACATTATCACACAGAATATTCTCAGTTCACAGCGTCTCCGTGTTTTAATATAAAAGTTAAACAGGAGCAATATAACACTGAAATACGAAACTAGCAGAGCAGCTGTTAACGTCAGCTATCACAGGACATACATGGGAGTGTGTGTAAGGTTTAGATGTTTAGAGTCTGACCGTCCTGAAGGTTTTCTGCAGCGAGACATCGAGCCCAAACATCCAGAGTCACAATCATCACGTCTAACTATTGTAATTTGAGTTCATCATTCTGTATTTCATTTTTACAGTTCATGGAGGAAGGTTCATCCACCAACCTGCTCACCTGGTCTTCATTCTCTAACCCTAACCCTCTGTTCTCACCTGCCTCCCATTCTGCCCAATCACCCAGTCTGAAGCGCTCCACCACTACCTGAGCACCTGGTCCTGATCACCTGTCCTGTCCAATCAGCAGCTCCCATGTTGAAGTATCTTGGTGACCGTTCAAAAAGCCTCAACTTCTCTCCATGAATACTGAGTCTGTCTTTGTTTGAGTCATTCTGGTCTAAATCTCTAAATTCAGGCCTTCTAGTTAGAGGTACTAGTACTTTACTATAGTACAGTTAGAGGTACTAGTACTTTACCATAGTACAGTTTGAGGTACTTGTACTTTACTGTAGTACAGTTTGAGGTACTTATACTTTACTGTAGTACAATTTGAGGTACTTGTACTTTACTGTAGTACAGTTAGAGGTACTAGTACGTTACTGTAGTACAATGTGAGGTTCTAGTACTTTACTGTAGTACAGTTTGAGGTACTAGTACGTTACTGTAGTACAGTTTGAGGTACTAGTACTTTACTGTAGTACAGTTAGAGGTACTAGTACTTTACTGTAGTACAGTTTGAGGTACTAGTACTTTACTGTAGTACAGTTTGAGGTACTTATACTTTACTGTAGTTTCCATGTGATGTACTTTCTACTCCACTACATCTATTTAACAGCTTTAGTTACTTTTCAGATGCAGATTTGACACAATGGATAATAAAACAAGCTTTTAAATACTGCATACTACATCACTATAATACTGCAGTACTTTTACTGTAATACTACATCATGAATAATTCAGTGACATCAGCACAGAAAAATAAAAATACAACACATTGTTAAAGATGAAACCAGTCAGCAGTGTGTAGTCGGCTCACAGTTCAGATGTCTGAGTTGTTAACAGTTCCACCAAATACTGATTTTTCCCTCTAAACTTCTCACATGCTTTATGTGTAAACGTGCTTCATATGAGGACACTGATACTGAAGCATGGAATACCTCTATGTCTCTTATGTTCTCAGTTTATCTGTTCACTTAAAGACAAACGTCACGCTGTTTATGAAACAACTTTTTTGTAAAGTCATATTTCATGTTTTAGTTTTAGTTCCTGTATGAAGTCTGACTGTGAATCCAAACAACAAAGATCCATGTGTGATCTTACCTGAGTGTCCCTGCTAACGTCCTGCTGTCTGTCCACATTCACCAGCTTGTTTACTGAGACCGGAGACACCGTGTGTGTGTGTGTGTGTGTGTGTGTGTGTGTGTGTGTGTGCGTGTGACACATTATGCTATTTTTACCAGCTGAGATGTGACTCCTGGTGTGTCACATGACACCTGCTCACACATGGGGCATTTATTTGGATTGATGACATCATAATTCTTCTTTTTCATGTAAAACTTTTTAAAATTATGATGAATGAAAAAAATGATCACGAGTCTGCAGCCATGCCAACATGCTTCCTGTTACAATATTACCATGCTGGTGTTTAGCAGGTGCAACGTTTACCGTGTTAATATGTCTCACACTAAAAATAACTGGGGCTGCTTATTCACTCATTCGCTGCTACCTATATAAAAACACAGTAGTGAGCAGAAAACCAAAGTTTCAGACACTAACTAGTCGTTATAATTTTGTGTCATCACCATCAGCTGTGGAGTCTTTAAAATGTGGAGCAGTGCATTGTGGGATTGTTAGCAGAAAGTAGTGAACATGTTACAGACAGTAGAATATTTGATGGCTCTAAACAGTGGATATATTTACACTCTCAGACACTCAAATAGCATGGTGGAGGGTAAGCGTAGAGCACTGTGTAGTAAACAGGGAGCGATTTCAGACACAACCCGAGTTAAAATGTGACCCAGTGTGGATCAATAAAGCACTGACACAACACAGGGTTAACTCATTATTATATTAAAGGTATCTGTCACACATATGGTTGTACAGTGAGATTCAGTCTCTTCATTTAACACATCCTAAGTACTAGGAGCAGCACCTGAGGACCAACTCCAGATTCTATTACAGTACCTCAGTCACAGGCACCAATGGGACGATTAACCAAAAATACATGTTTTTCCACAATGGGAGGAAACCCATGCAAGCACCGGAAGAACATGCAGACTCCACACAGAAAGGCCTCAGCCAGGTAGCGAACCCAAGACCTTCTTGCTGTGAGGAAACAGTGCTAACCACCAAGCCACCGTACTATGTTAAGTTATACCGAAGGTTTCATTTAAAGAAACTTCTGTCATTATAAAAAGTCAGAGCATCAACAAAGTCAGCAGGACTCTTTCAGACTTTATGTATACCTGGACACCGGTTGGTCTCATTGGAGCTGGTTTGAGGTTTGAGGTCCAGAGTTGCAGCTTCTGGTTGAATCCACCTTTTCTGCTTTGGATGAGCTTCCAAATAGGAGTGCAGTTTGTTACTTTCAGGCTGGAAATACACCCTGCTACCTCTGACCCAAGCTAACATTAGCTTACTGGGAGCACTCAAAGTTACCACCAACACATTTATTAGAGGGCCTGAATGTAGAGCTTGAGACCAGAGCGACACATTAAACAATGACTGACTCAGTATTTGTAGAGAGAAGTTGAGACTTTTTGAATGGGAGCCTCCGGACATGTAGCTGATGATTGGTTCATGAAAGTTTGAACCAAACTGAATGACGATCCATTCATTCAGTTGTTGAGAGACTTGATTAAAAACTACAACCTCATGGTGATGCTAGTCGCTCATTCTCAACTGGTTGGAAATGACTATTGATCATCAGTCATAAATAGAAGCAATTTACTCTTCATGTATTGTCTGGATATCTTATTGAAAAGTACAAACCAGCTCTGATTAGAGGATAGAACGTCAAATATCAAATGACTGTTCTTGTAGTAATAAGAAAAATCACACATTCAAGTACACAGTTCTTCCAGCAGCAGCTGTGTGTGTTTCATTCAGTGCAGATCTATAAATATCCTGCTGCATGACATTTACAGTGAACACAATGTAAAAATACGTACAACCTGTGTGCTCACCTTCTTTTAATACATAGACACATACATGTTGGTATATTTGTGCGTCATGTTGATGCAGCTCTGGATTACATACAGCACCAATGAGCTGTGTGAGGGATCAGAATGACAGAGGGTTGAGAAATAAAACTGGACGAGAGCTTGTGAAAAGCTCTGAATGAACTTTCATTTCATTAGCACATAGAAGAAAAAACAAAGTTCTGATACACAAATGTGTTTTCAGTTTTTGGACTTTTTCTCTAATCTTTGATTGTTGCTGAAATATTGGATCATTTTAACATTTATTGAAATGAAAGCATGTGAGAAGTTTAGAGGGAAGAATCAGTATTTGGTGGAGCTGTTAACAACTCATAGACATCTGAAATGTGAGCCGACTACACACTGCTGACTGGTTTCATCTTTAACAATGTGTTGTATTTTAAAAGCTTGTTATATTATCCATTGTGTCAAATATGCATCTGAGAAGTAACTAAAGCTGTTAAATAAATGTAGTGGAGTAGAAAGTATAATATTTCTCTCTGAGATTTAGGGGAGTATCAGTCTGTAGTTCAGTATTTTTCCTCATGAGGGCGCTGCTGCTCAGGCAAACAGACTGTTCACATGTAAAGAGACAAAACTCCTGTAACTTCTACAGTGAGAGGTTTTCAAGTTTTATTAAGTATGCAGCAAGAAATATGTTGTAGTTATATAATATAAAATGTTTATGTGAACAGAAAAACAAAAAGAGTAACTCAGTGACTCATTTGCTAATTAGCAGTAAACTGGGAACTTTATTTGGTCATAAACTAAATTATTAGACAAAATGATAATTAAATCAGACTTTATATATAACAAAATAGTATCATGGAGTTACCTTTAATGTGCTCAGTTTCTCTCCTTGTCATACATTAAAGACACACATGAAGCATCAAACCAATGTGCCATGATATGATTCACCCCTATAGTGATGCCTCAACATTCAATACAATTTGATTCAATAAAATGTGATTTGATGCGATGCAGAAGAAGACAACATACATCCAACTTTGAACGGTGCACCTGTCATATCTAGAAATATGACTGAGTTTATTAGTAGACCACCCTGAGTTGAGCTACAGTCCTACATGCTGTTTTGCTTCCATCAGGTTCATTTCTAGCCTGATATACTTGAGGGGGCTGGGACAAACAATAGGGCAGCACTGCTTTTTCTGTCTGTTCAAACTCAAACTGAAATGTGACAAAGAAAAGAACTTACTACATGTAAGTTAAGTATTTCATATTAAATAGACTCAGTTTATATTAACTCCAGTATCTCCCCTTTAGTTCCACTTTTCTGGTTTATGGATACTCCCCCTCGCTCTCTTGTCACATGACCATATACCCAACCCTTCTTGGCTGATACATGTCTGGGTGGTAATTGTTTTGTGCTCCTGCGCTGTGGAGCCGACTGCATTTTAGCTCTGTGATTTCTAGCCTTCATGCATGATCAGGCAGAGAGAAACAGGAAGAAGGAGGAGGGTTGGAGGCAGGCTGTAGGCGGCTTCAACCAATCAGAAGTTGGATGAACCAACACACAATTTCTGGTAAAGAAGAAGGGAGGGGCAGGACCATTTTACAGTCAGCAGAACAGAAGGAGGAAAAAAGAAAGTCTGAGGAAGGTGAGTGTTAATATCAGGACTGTAGATAATTATTACTGTCATTATTGATCAATCTGATGATTATTGATCACATTCATTGTTTAGTTGATTAAATGTGAAATGACAGAGTTTGAGGTGTTAAACGTTGTTTCCTGTTGTTTTCCTGGTTTGTGCGTCCTCACAGCGATGTCACGTGACTCACTGCTGAGCTCTAAATAGAGAGAAGTCACAGTTAAGAAGCACACACATGTTTATCTGAAGTCTGTTTGTTGGATTTAAACCAGAGTCAAAGTTTCTCTTTGTCATGACTAGAAAACACACATGGTTGTAGTTAAAGTCATGTCAACTAATAAGAAGCTACTAAGTTGAGAGGCAGGACTGGGTTTATTATACTGTGTATGTGTGTGTGTCTCCAGTGTTACTGGTTTACCTCTCAGACTCCAGAAGATGAAGAAAGAGGAGGAAGAGGAGGACGGAGCAGAGTCTGTAATATCCAGCTGTCTGTCTATGAAGAGTGACCAGTCTAAAGATCCTCCTCTAGTCTTCAGTAATGAACCTGGACCCTCAGACACAAAGTAAGAGACTGTTTCTACTGTAAACTGACCTGAAGAGGATTCAGTGAGACGCTTTCATGAAGGTTGTAGTGTAGATATGAAGGAAAGAAATAATGAAGTAGCTTCCATTCAGCTGTAATCTACAACAGATCTTCATGTTCATTTTATGACACACAGACACACACACACACACACACACACACATACACACACACACACACACACACACACACACACACACACACACACACACACACACACACACACACACACACACACACACATACACACACACACACACACACACACACACACACACACACACACACACACACACACACACACACACACACACACACACACACAGGTAGGCAGTAAAGGTTAAAGTGATTGAAGATGCCATTTTATAGTCAGTAGAGCAGAAGGAGGAAAACAGCATCAACAAGGCAACTCAGAGTGTTTTACATAAAGACAGGATACAAATACAACACATGTAAAATAAAAAGACATTTGAATACAATTAAAAAGTATTAAATTGGAAATAAAATGGAGCTAAAGTAAAATAAGATAAAACCGGAGAATATAAAGTCACGGTGTGAGATACTAACTCTAAAATATGATTTAGTAAAAGCAACAAACAGAAAAGTCTTCAGCTGTGATTTAAGAAGTTTAAGAACTTTTAAGAAGTGAGAGCTGCAACACACCTTCTGTGATCCAAGGAGGAAAACAGAATATTTCAAAAAGTCACTTCAGCGAGCTTCACATAAAACATAGATGCATTAAAACAGCATATAGAAGCAACACACAGCACAATATAAAGACATTTAATTAAAATTAAAAAGTGTTGGAAATAAAATTGAGGTCAAATAGAATAAGACAAACCGACGCCATTTCACAGTCAGCTGAGCAGAAGCAGGAAAACAGTGTGAGGCAGGTGAGTGTTAATATCAGGACTGTAAATATTGATTACTGTCATTATTGATTAATCTGATGATTATTGATCACATTCATTGTTTAGTTGATTAAATGTGAAATGACAGAGTTTGAGGTGTTAAACGTTGTTTCCTGTTGTTTTCCTGGTTTGTGCGTCCTCACAGCGATGTCACGTGACTCACTGCTGAGCTCTAAATAGAGAGAAGTCACAGTTAAGAAGCACACACATGTTTATCTGAAGTCTGTTTGTTGGATTTAAACCAGAGTAAAAGTTTCTCTTTGTGATGACTAGAAAACACACATGGTTGTAGTTAAAGTCATGTAAACTAATAAGAAGCTACTAAGTTGAGAGGCAGGACTGGGTTTATTATACTGTGTATGTGTGTGTGTCTCCAGTGTTACTGGTTTACCTCTCAGACTCCAGAAGATGAAGATAGAGGACGAAGAGGAGGACGGAGCAGAGTCTGTAATATCCAGCTGTCTGTCTATGAAGAGTGACCAGTCTAAAGATCCTCCTCTAGTCTTCAGTAATGAAGCTGGACCCTCAGACACAAAGTAAGAGACTGTTTCTACTGTAAACTGAGCTGAAGATGATTCATTTTAATATCATTTGATAATCTTCATTACAACAATATGTATTTTATAATACTGTGAGTTTTTTATAATTCAGTCACTGATCCTTTTGGTCATTGAGCATTGACTGTATTATTTATTCATTTATATCTTTCATTTAGTGAAAGATGCTTGATTGCTGTTCAGACATGTCTATTAGTTGCTTGAACCAATATTTAATACAGGTTAAGTAGCAGAGGACAGATTGTGTTGTTTGCTTTGTAGACAGGAACAAGTTAATGTGACAGTCCAGCATCAGGCAGCAGTGCCTCTAAATAAACTGTTATATAAAATCATTATTTGTCATTTGACATTTTAACACCTCAAATATCAGACAAACATTTCGATGTTAAAACCTCTTGAGTGAAATTGATTCATTTTGCAGCTGTAGATAAAATGTTTAGAACATGCAGAAGGAGATATGAACACAACTATTAGTTGTCTTTATTAAATAATGTTTCATGTTACATCTGAGCTTTAGAAGAACTAATGATATGTGTTAAATAATTGTTGTTACTACAGACAGATATGTGTGTGTCTCCAGTGTTACTGGTTTACCTCTCAGACTCCAGAAGATGAAGGAAGAGGAGGAAGAGGAGGACGGAGCAGAGTCTGTAATATCCAGCTGTCTGTCTATGAAGAGTGACCAATCTAAAGATCCTCCTCTTGTCTTCAGTAATGAACCTGGACCCTCAGACACAAAGTAAGAGACTGTTTCTACTGTAAACTGTCCTGAAGGTGAGTCAGTGAGACACTTTCATGAAGATTGTAGTGTAGATATGAAGGAAAGAAATAATGAACTAACTTCAATTTGCTGTGGAAAGTTTTTACTAAATATATGTGTAAAATTATTGTTGTTTCTACAGACAGAGAGCAGAGTCTGTAATATCCAGCTGTCTGTCTATGAAGAGTGACCAGTCTAAAGATCCTCCTCTAGTCTTCAGTAATGAACCTGGATCCTCAGACACAAAGTAAGAGACTGTTTCTACTGTAAAAAGATTGTAGTGTAGATATGAAGGAAAGAAATAATTAACTAACTTCAATTTGCTGTGGAAACTAAACAAGGCACAAAAAGTAAGGACATTTGTGTTTGGTAGATGATTTCTTTGTTGTAAACAATGCTTCTTGGCAGTAAAACTTATACCGTTGGAAAGCCTGTTAATTCTCCTTTTTAAAATAGAGCCACATGTGTAAGGAACATGCATTTGTGGGATGAGCAGCAGAGCTGAGTCAACATGGTTGTGTTGGTCACACTTGGCAAGAACAGCAAGCCCCAGCCGATCCTACAATATTTGCTAAATGTTTCATGGGCGCAACCCACATACTCAGCTCTGCTGCTCCTCAGGCAGATTGTGTAGACATCAAATATCACTGTTACCCTCCCCAGGAGTGTTAACTACTGTTGTAGTACTCAAGATTGGTCTTGGACATATTTAAGGTCTTGGTCGTAGACAAGCTGGACTTTGGATTTTTTTCTCGAGACCAGTTGAACAAAGCTGCAATGACATCTATCTTGTTTTTTTTACTGTGTGTGTGAGTGTAAAACAAATGTAAAACTTCAAATGCAACCAATAACTTATTTTACTTTGAAAGTTTTAACACTGCCGCCGGTGTTATGTTGAAGTCTGTTCCTTCGTCGATATGTGTTTCCTTCTCCAAAATAACCCCAATCAGTCATCTTCTGTTGTATTGGATTGAATTAGATTGCACAGGTGTATCTAATGAAGTGGTGGGTGAGTGTAAATGATCATATCACTCAGCCCTACTGTACATCCATTTGTATTTTATTAACATTCCTACATAAAGCTTTCCTTTTTAGCAGAGGAATAATGTAAATGTTGAGCCACGTGATTACGATTACAGTAATGGTCTAAAAAATGGTCTTGCATTGATTTGGTCTTGAACTTGAAATGTCACCCCTCCCCCCCACTCCCTCCCACTCCCTCAGTTTTGGTCTTGACTACAACACTAGTGTTAACCTCCTAGGAGTGGTTGAACCACAAAGGTCACAGCAAGAGCAGGTATGTAATAGTCCAGGAGGTCACGGGGACTCCGGGGTAACAGCTAGGAAACTAAAGGCCTTTATACAGTCAGTATTTGTAAGTCCATCATCAGGAGAACATTGAACATCAGTTGCAAAGAGGAAGCCATATTTCTCCAAAAATAACATTGCTTCTGTCTACAGTTTGCTGAAGACCACATGGAGAAGCCAGAAAGTGACAGTCACAAGAAGCGATGAGCAAACACTGTATTCAAACATAAGAGACTCCTCTCATCTGTAAAAACATGGCAGTGGTAGTATCATGGTTCAGGTCTGCTTTACTGCGTCTGGACTAGGATGGTTTGTAATCATTGATGGGGCGTTGAGTTCTGAGTTGTACCAGCGAATTATACAGGAACACATTGAGGTATCCATCCATGACCGAACAGGAAGTGGGTCATAAAATAAGACAACTACAACAAATATTAATTAATAATTAATAATTCCATCAAAGGTTAGAGCAAAAGAAAGTTTTGGAACAACTGAGTCAAAGTCCTGACATTAATTCTAGAGAAATACTATGGAAGGACCTGAAGCTTGCAGTTCATGCCAAGAAGCACTCCAAGATCCCTAAGTTGAGACTGTTGTGTCGGGATAAAATTCCTCCAAACTGATGTGCGGTGATGACAAGCAGTTACCAGAAATGTTTTGTTGAAGTTATTGCTGTGAAAAATTGAAAGTGAGGAATCACAGAGAAAATTCTAAAGGGTTCGTATACTTTCAAGCAGCACTGTATATTATTTAATTTCAAACTGAGCCTGAAGAACAGAAACTGTAAGTGTCTAAATACTGACAGTCTGGACTGTTTATGTGGGGAAAGAGCTGCATGCAGCTTGTGAGCTGTCGGTTGGCCTCCACTAATGTCATGTGACATAAAGAATGTGTTCATGTCCACAGAGAGAGGAAGAGGAGGGCTGTTTCTGTGGAGGAGCAGCTGTCCTGCTGTTCTTTGTGTCAGGACGTCCTGAAGGATCCAGTCTCTACCAGCTGTGGACACTGGTTCTGCAGACAGTGCATCACCTCATACTGGGACCAGTCTGCTTCATCAGGAGATTCCTCCTGTCCCCAGTGTGCAGAAAGATCCAGAACCAGACCTGGACTGCAGACAGACAGTCAGACCAGCACTGTACAAAGTAAGACTGAAGATCTGTGTGCTGATGTCATCATCTCTGAAAACAGGACAGGAATCCACTTCCTCTATCCTACTGAACATTAACAGTCACACTGATTTCTGTTTCATTCTACCTTTTTTCTTCTCTTTCAGCAGAAAGTGGTCTGCAGGAGGTTTTAGATGAACATCAGATCAGTCTGAGCAGCACATGTGAATGTGTGACTCAAGGAACTGATGAAGCAGGAAGTAAAATCCTCCTCATCAGCATCTTCACTAAGGTCTACATCACAGTGGGACAGAGTGAAGAGGTTAATACCCAACATGAGGTGTGGCAGCTTGAAACAGCTTTCAAGATGAAGACCCTCCATGACACTCCAATCAAGTGTCAGGACATCTTTAAAGTCTTACCTGACCAACAGAAACACATCAGAGTGGTTCTGATGAACGGTGTCGCTGGCATTGGAAAAACCTTCTCAGTGCTGAAGTTCACTCTGGACTGGGCACAGCGCTCCAACAACCAAGATATCAGTCTGCTGATTCTGTTCTCGTTCAGGGCGCTGAACTTGATCAAAGATAAGCAGTGCAGCCTGCTCATGTTGATCCATGTTTTCTATCCAACATTACAGAAGCTCACAGCAGAGAAGCTCGCTGTCTGTAAAGTTCTGTTCATCTTTGACGGCCTGGATGAAAGCAGACTTTCACTGGATTTCAACAACAGTGAGGTCGTGTCTGATGTCACACAGAAGTCATCAGTCAGCGTGCTATTGACAAACCTCATCAAGGGGAAGTTGCTTCCCTCGGCTCTCGTCTGGATAACTTCCCGACCTGCAGCAGCCAATCAGATCCCTCCTCTCTTTGTGGACAGGGTGACAGAAGTACGAGGCTTCACTGACCCCCAGAAGGAGGAGTACTTCAGGAGGAGATTCAGTGATGAAGAGCAGTCCAGCAAAATCATCTCACACATCAAGACATCCAGGAGCCTCCACATCATGTGTCACATCCCAGTCTTCTGCTGGATCACTGCTACAGTTCTGGACCACATGTTGACTACAGACCAGAGAGGAGAGCTGCCCAAGACCCTGACTGACATGTACTCACACTTCCTGCTGGTTCAGACAAAGAGGAAGAAGAACAAGTATGATGAGGGACATGAGACGAGTCCACAGGAGCTGACGGAGGCTGACAGGAACCTTCTTCTGAAGCTGGGGAGGCTGGCGTTTGAACAACTGGAGAAAGGAAACATCATGTTCTACCAAGAAGACCTGGAGCAGTGTGGTCTTGATGTCACAGAGGCCTCGATGTTATCAGGAGTTTGTACACAGATCCTCAAAAGAGAGAGTGTGATCTTCCAGAAAACAGTCTACAGCTTTGTTCATTTGAGCATTCAGGAGTTTCTGGCTGCAGTCTACATGTACCACTGTTACACCAGCAGCAACACAGAGGTAGTGAATAACTTCCTATATATATATTACAGTGACCCATTTCTGGATGACTTCCTGAAGGCAGCCATGGAGAAATCTCTCCAAAGTAAAAATGGCCACCTGGACCTGTTTGTTCGCTTCCTTCATGGCCTCTCTCTGGAGTCCAACCAGAGTCTCTTAGGAGGCCTGCTGGGTCGGACAGACAACAGTCCAAGAACCATCCAGACAGTCATCAACAATCTGAAGGAGATGAACAGTCGGGATAATGACAAATATGCTGACCTTTTTGACGATGACGATGTTGATGATGACTATGGTTATGACCATGATGAAGAGAATAACCGTATCTCTCCTGACAGAAGCATCAACATCTTCCACTGTCTGATGGAGATGAACGACTGCTCAGTACATCAGGAGATCCAAGAGTTCCTGAAGTCAGAGAACAGATCATGGAAAGTACTCTCTGATATCCAGTGCTCAGCTCTGTCCTACATGCTGCAGATGTCAGAGGAGGTTCTGGATGAGTTGCACCTGTGGAAGTACCAAGCATCACAGGAGGGACAACGGAGACTGATCCCAGCTGTGAGGAACTGCAGAAAGGCTGTGTAAGTCCAGATGTGATTAACATTACAAATAAGTGTAGATTAGTAGTTTAGTTCTTCAAATATGAATAATACAAAATTCCTATTATTGTTAAAATAGTGCTCTACTTGTTTATAACTGAAATAACATGTCAGTTATATTTGTCTCAGATGTTCTTGTGCTGTTTAAATGTTGTGAGTGTAAATTATTTTAATATTTCAGTTGGTTGTTTATTTAGGGTTAGGGTTAGGGTGATTTATTTTTGATAGTATATTATCTCAAATGTCATGGATGCTGTTGCACCTATTAAAACTAAGATGACCAGTCAATAAGGTTAAATATCAACACAAATCAACAAAACAATAAAATTATGCAATCCCTAAGACCAGGAGTAACTCAACTGCAATGTCACAGGTGTGATATTGTCAGGTCATTAGTTTCATTAGTGTTTGTGGACAGTCAGTAAATGTAGCTGCTTATGGATGTGAACCTGACAGCAGCAGGTAGCAAAGAGAGATGATCTTTCTCAACTGGAACTGTTCACTGAACTGAATTGAGTCTAAATATCCTGCAGTCACATTAAACATAGTGGACAGTAAAAGTGGTTTTCTATATAATATATATATATATATATATATATATATATATATATTTATTTTATTTTTTTTTAATGTTAAAAAGATTATCTGAACCACTGATGTGTGCATGAAGTAAATATAAAGTGTCCTCTTTCATGATAACATATGTTGTAATATATGTGTCATTACAGACTTTCTGCATGTAAAGTCTCAGAGACTCACTGTGAAGTTGTGGCCTCAGCTCTGAAATCCAACCCTCATCTGACAGATCTGGACCTGAGTGGAAACAAACTGTCTGATTCATCAGTGAAGCTTCTGTCTGCTGGACTGGAGAGTCCAAACTGTAGTCTGAAGGCTCTGAGGTCAGTTCACGGAATTTAAAATACACAGTCTTGTTCTAATTACAGATTTGACTAAGTTCAGCAGCATTTTATGACTCAGTGTTGACATGAATATGTCTGAATGTTGTGGTGACATTTGAATGATGTCTGTAGAAAACATGATGATGATCCACAACAACACAATGACAAAGACACTCTGCTCATTTTAGAGAAAAGCTCATTGATGTGGACACAGAGGAGACGAGGAGATATGATTTTAAAGAAATGAGACATCGTTTCCTCTGAAGCGTCACATGTTGGCACACATGTGCAGTGTCCTTATACTAATACCGAGCAGCAGTGTTTTGTTAAATTATATTATATATATTTATACATAAAATCCCCCTCTCGGGTTGAGCATAGCTCAGCGGGTAGCGCACCCGCCCCATGTCTTGAGGCTACAGTCCTCGTTGCAGGCGACCCCGGTTCGAATCCCGAGCCGAGCGGTCTTATCCTGCGTGTCATTCCCCCTCTCTCTGCCTGTTTCCTGTCTCTCTCCACTGTCCTGTACATTAAAGGCAAAAAAGCCCGAAAAAATATACTTTAAAAAAAAAAATCCCCCTCTCACCCCATGGGCGTGGCGTGTCTTCTTCAATCTTGTGTCCTCTACCAGAGGTCTGGGAGTTTGAAGGCTCTCTGCAGTATTTTAGCTGTTCCTGGGACTGCAGTCTTCTGGACAGAGACCTCAGATTGCATCTGGAATCTGCTGGAGCCATTCTCCCAGTTTGTGGGTCACAGCTCCCAGTGCTCCGATTACCACTGGCACCACTGTTACCTTTACTCCCCACATCTACTCTAGCTCCTCATTCAAGCTTCTCGTGTTCCTTCTTCCTGATTTTGCTGTGGTTTGCAATCACTACGTCTATCACTACTGCCTTCTTCTGTTGTTTGTCCATTAACACGATGACTGGTCGGTGAGCCATCACGAGTCTGGATCTGGAAGTCCCACAGGATCTTAGCTTGGTCATTCTCAACCACCTTAGGAGGTGCCTTCCATTCTGACCTCAGGACCTCCAGCCCAAAATCACTGCAGATGATCCTGTACCCTATTCCAGCCACTTGGTTATGACTTGGTTCAGCATGTAGTAGTGCAGTGTAAGATGCAAGTAGTAACAGCCTACATGACTCCTAAGTTTGCAGTTTCACTCATCCTGAGGTAGGGTGGTAGCATCAAGGACCTTGTCTAAGAGTCCACACTGGATATGTGTTACTCCCCCCGACTGGGAATCGAACCCTGATCTCTGGATAAATACCTGCTGACAGACATATGAACCATTCCTGCTTGCAGAATCCATTTGTTATATACTGATTATTTGCATCTGTATTGATATTCTAATTGTAATTGCATTATTTAATAACTCCTAATGTGATCAGCCTGCTTTTTGAACACTGAAGGATTTTTAGATTAAATGTTTCAGGACCAAATGATAGGATATATCATGTAACTCATATCAAACCCAACACTCAGGAATTTTCAGCCTCACATGGAAATGACAACAAGAAATTTAAAATATAAATGTGTCCCTTGTTAACAGACAGACTCTCCCTTACATTAATTTATCCATAATAGCAATTAATGGGGAAAATTACAGATCCTTAAACAAAAAATGAAGAAAGTTGTTATGGTTCTTTTGTTGATCAGATGGACAATTAACAGATTATTATCTAGATGTTCTGTAATCTGTCTCCACTTCAGTGTCAAACTGCTGTGATTTATCAGATCAGTCTAATCAGCTGCAGCAGCCAAACAATCAATAAAGGGATGTGTCAGCCGGTAAATTACTTCAGTAAATGACGTCCTACAAAATGACGTTTTGGACCAACTTCTGGTTCCGGCAGGGATCAAGGAGTGAGGACACATCAATTAGGATAATTGAAAAACACCCACAGTAATGTTGAACTACACATTTACAACTGAACATATCTGATTGGAATATAAATCTATTTTTCATTCAGATTGGGATTCTGCAGGTTGTCAGAGATCAGCTGTGCTTCTCTGGTCTCAGCTCTGAAGGTCAACCCCTCCCATCTGAGAGAGCTGGATCTGACCTACAGCGACCTGAAGGATTCAGGAGTGAAGCAGCTGTGTGGTTTTGTGGAGAGTCCAGACTGCAAACTGGAGACTCTGAGGTCAGTTCACTGACTGTCTGTTACTATCGTTGATCTTAATGTTTAACATCTGAACCTAATTTATGTTCATACATAACTTACATCATGAGGTTAATTTTCTTTTTTCCATATTTTTTTTACTGTACAAAGTTTAGTGTGTAGTTATAAAGATGATTCTTAAAGAAAGTGTAGAAAATGTTCACTGTTAGTTGTTAAATGAATGTTTCTAATTGTTGGTAAAGAGTCACATCTGTAAACAGAAGATCCTCTCAACTAATATCTGTGTGAAACTGATCAAGTTTACTTGATGAAGGAGAAATATTTCTTTATTATATTCTTTAATGTGTTTTAATCAATAATGTCTGATCATTGATATTGATCCTTCACAACACACACACACACACACACACACACAGGAATATGTGTGTGAATGTTAAAATCTCTTTTTCACTGTTTGTATTTGACAGTTTTTAACCAGCATCCTGTTGGGTTCAGCTGTTTTGAGTTTACATTTTCTAAACTTCTACATTTAAATCTTCTTCAGCTCTGAACAGATTATGAAACATTTCATCATTTCAAACATGAACTTTGTTTTCTAAACTGACTACACATTTACAACTGAACACTTCTGATTGGAATATAAATGGATTTTAATCTACAACATCTATTTTTCATTCAGATTGGGATTCTGCGGTTTGTCAGAGACCAGCTGTGATTATCTGGCCTCAGCTCTGAAGTCCAACCCCTCCTATCTGAGAGAGCTGGATCTGAGAGGAAACAGGCTGAAGGATTCAGACATGAAGCCACTGTCTGATCTTCAGCAGAGTCCAGACTGCAGACTGGAGACTCTGAGGTCAGTAGAGAGTGGGAGTCAGTCTGTGCTGGTTTCAGCAGTTTAGTATTAAACACAGTCAGTATCAAAGCAAAGATCCAGTATTTCCTGGTGAAGCTCCAACCTTCTCAGTGCTGCTTTCCTCAGTGAAGCTGTGAGAGGAGAATGGTGACAGGCTTCAGGATTGGACAGAAAGACAGAGAGAGAGAGAACAGTCAGCCAAACACATGAGCCAGAAGCTTGTTGTGATCATGTGTTTGAGTTGATGTGAAGACGACTGTTGTTGTTGTGTTGATGTCTGCAGGAAATAAAGCTGGATTACAGCTGACAGCCTTACAAGATGTATAGAGACAGTGATCCTCATCATCAATGATGATCTCAAAGTGTTTGTTCTCTCATTTCAACACTAAACTATTGATCAGTTCATCTTTGTCAGAGCTCTAAGATCAGTCTGACTGCAGCCTGCAAACCACTGGCTCTGATTTCACACAAGCATCATTACGTTTAGTAACCATGTGGTCTTTATACAGACCAGAACCTCTGCTGAAGTCCAGAGGCCTGTACTACGAAGCTGGATTTTCTCTTATCGAGGTAACTTCAGGGTTAACTCTGGGTTTTCCGTACTACGAAGCTGGTTCACTTCTTACCGGGGTAAATCACCATGGTAACTTATGCTGAACGGCTAACCTGCTCCGGAGCAGGTTATGTTCTGGATAAGAGATCAATGAGTACAAAAGCACCACCTCCTGACCAATCAGCTCTCTTAGAAAATGACCTGCCCATTCTTAAAAGATCCTGGCTGTCAACATTGGTGCGGATCGGGATATTATTCTGTACATTATACAGTTGGTTTGAAATCATTCACTCAAATGGTTGAAGCGCATAATAGGTTTGTATTTTGAATGTTGAATATTAAACTAACTTAATGTCGCTATGAAAGGAAGGGCACTGAGGAAGCGATCTGCCCCAAACATCTGTGCTGTAATAAAGTGGCATTGTGTGATCAGAGTGCTGTCCGTTTATATTGTCCGATAAATTAATATTGTATGATCTCGTGAATTTACGCATTAACAGAGTCGGCAATTTTCTGCCAGCATTCCTTCCTGGCTTTTGCTGCAGCATCAGTGTTGCTTTTGGCCTGGATGATGTTTGAATTCTTCATATTGTTGAAGAATAATTGTCTGCTCCTCCATGGTAAAGTAGTCTGCTCTGCAGGGTTTCTGCATGTTTGTGATTGGTCAGACGCTGCAAACACCTCCCCTTTATGTGAACGCGCAGAGATCCAGATTGGAAAACCCTGGGTTGATTTACCGAGTTGATAACCAGCTTCGTAGTACCGCTTATCCTAGACTGCGAAGATCTGGTTAAGTCAACCCAGGTAACGGAGAGAGATCCTGGATAGGTTAATCCAGCTTCGTAGTACAGGCCTCAGGAATCACAGCAGCTGTTTAGCTGAGAGCTCTCACTGATTGTCATGTGATGATTTAACAGCAGGAAACATCTTCAAATCCCACAGAGACTCTGTAGCTTTAAACTTTGATAAGAGTTGACATGTATCAGCAGTAAATCCATCAGTAAACTGATGAGTGAATGTCTCTGTTTCTGCAGTAATGATGTGTTCATGACTCTCAGCACTTTATTTCCTCTGTGTACTTGAGTGAAATCTGCAGAGGAAACACACTTTATAGTAAAAGTGTGTGCAGGTGTGTGAGCTTGGAGCTCAGTGTGTTCACTCCAACACGTTAACATGAGAGCTGAAAGGAAGCAAGCTACGCTGCACAGCTGTTCCACTTCTGGTCTGAACAGGACTGAAGTCCCTGCTGCTCTTTATACTGGATGTGCTGCATCACTGACTGACAGCTGATCAAGTGAGTCTCACTAAATACTCATTTATCTCCTCTGTTCTTTCTTCTTCTCTCAACAGACGGAGATGATCTCTGTCAGAGTGAGAGTGAACATCCAGGAGTGTTGAGAGAGGATCAGCTGGATCCTGATGATCCATCTGGAGTCTGGATCTGGATTTTGTCGTCTTCGCTTAAGTCTCTTAACTGACTCCAAACTGAACAGTTATCTCTGGATTTAGCTGAAGATAAAAACAGGTGTTATAAGTCAGACTGTGAGCCTGGGCTCATATTTATCAAGTGTCTCAGAATCACACTGAGAGTTAACGAGGACTAAAACTAATGAATGAAGCAGAAGAGAATTGACTGTGACTTTCAGCAGGAGAAGGATTACTGCTGGGAGAGAGTGAGACGTGGCTGTTTTACCACAGTCAGAGCAGCAGAGTAGAAATAATGAAGACGTGTTGTAGTTTTCTCACAGTCCCAGCTGGAAATATGAAACAGTGGTCATTTGGTATATTATGTGTATAGACAGGTAACCAGGCAGGTAACTTACCAAGGTTATGGAACTAAACTATGAAGCCAACATTCATTATAAGATGATATTTACAAAGTGTAAAGAAAGCCTGAGAGATAAATGCAGATAACAGCAGTGTGAGTTAGTCATATCAGTGATATCTGACACATTTACAGTGTTTTTAGCATCAGATTCCCTCTTAGTGTTTCCTGTTGAGCTGTGGTGGAAGTATAGAAACAAAAAGAGGAACTTTACTTTAATGTTTTATTTTGAGAAATGTTCTATTCTGATGCATTCCTGAATTGGTTGTGAGATTTATTTTGTGTATATAAGATGTGATGAATCTGAGTTTCATCTCTTGTGCTTCTCTACTCTCTGGGACTCCTGAGCCGTCGCGAGGCTGCAGGATAACTCCTGAGCTGCTGTAGACTTTCACACAGACGGAGGTTTGGAAGGAATCACCTGCAGAAACTTTGTTATTTGTCTTTTTCTACTTTTATGTTGTAAAGCAGGCATGTCCAAACTATTTCATAAATGGCCATAATGTTCCTGCAGGTTTTAATTCCAACCAATCAAGAGCACACGATCCGACCAATCAACTGTCTGAAGACTGAGATCAGTTAATTAAATGCACCTGCAGCCTCATGATGGATCTTTATTGTTTATTTCTGTTATAAAGGTTCCAACACGCAGCTACTCACCTTTGTTTATCTTGATGCTTGTTTAGCTGCAGCTTCTTATTGCAAACAAATAAAAACTCAAACACATATTTACTAATTAAATGAAATAAAGATGTAAAACTCTAATGGAAGGCTCTTGTCTCTTTTATTAGTTTGTTTGTTGCAGCTGATTCTCATCAATGTAATGAAGAGTTTGCTTCAACTTTCAAGCTTTAATTAACTCCCACTGCTGCAGAACAGCTGTGAGTTTTAAATAAACTTCATCTCTTTTATAAATGACACTTTCAGTATTCTTTAATTTCTGATATTTAAACATTTCATTTTCACCCCTACTTACCTTTGTACCATTGAGGGGTTTTCACTTGACTTCAACTGCTGACATTATAATAAAAAGTAGAAAAATAAGTGTTATGAAACCTTTTCTAGTGGTGGATACTTCAGTACAAGTAATATTAAATCCCACCTGAGAATTAGCAGATAAATGTGCTTAAAGTGAAGTTTCATATTTTATAACTTTTCTTACATGAAGAAGAAACAAGAAAAAGTCTCATTTGGATTTAAAGGAACAATTCAGATAATTCAAGAAGCAGTTTTAAAGCAGAATTAATCTCCTCACATATGAATTACATTTTATTTTACATTTAAAGTCTTTTATTTAATTCAACTTCAAAAATACATAAAAACAGATTCAGTTCAATAACAAACAGTTTTCATGTCGTCTGTTTCCTAAAATGTTGAACTAGTCCTTTAAGCTGTGACTCAGGTTAAAGACATTAAAGGCCCATCAATCAGTTTAAAAGTGACTTTTTTTATTAACATCAAAAACAACAAAACTTGTTGAATTGCACTTAAATATTTAAAATGAACTCTTCACCTCAAAACAATCAAATCAGATCTTGTTGACATTTTAAATGTGTACATACACACTAAACATCAGTGTGTTACTGTGAGCCAGTGTGACACACGACAAGCTTCACAAACTGTCACTGATTTATTGTTTCTGCTACAAACGACATTCAGACCATGAACAAGTTACTGTCAGTTTAAACAGAGCAGATTATAACAGGCTTTAGTTTGGCTCAATAATAAGAAATAACAGTAAAAGTGACTCAGAACAACATGAACAGTGTCGCTGCTGCTTCATCAGGAAGTAGAAACAGTAGAAATCATTTCATCATGTGAGCTTCAACTGTATTTGATTGAATTTAAATCCAGAATGAAATGTACTTGTTGATGAATCACTACCTCCATCATCTCACTTTACTCAGTTTATCTCAGATTATTGTCCAAACTTCAGTCTCAAACTAAATCTCACAATGTGGTGAGAAAAACTAAATGAGGAGAATATCACTTTGTCCCTGAAGTCTCTGGACTCACTAATGTCTGAGTGACGTCATGTCTGTCACCTTTAACCCTCACACAGGTCTGAGCTACTGACGGTCTTCATCACTGTCTTCCTCATGGTCTTCATCACGGTCTTCATCACTGTCTTCCTCAAGGTCTTCATCACTGTCTTCATCACTGTCTTCCTCACGGTCTTCATCACTGTCTTCCTCAAGGTCTTCATCACTGTCTTCATCACTGTCTTCCTCACGGTCTTCATCACTGTCTTCCTCACGGTCTTCATCACTGTCTTCCTTCTTCATCTGACCTTCAGCAGTCATATCAAATCAATCACCAAAACAGCCTTCTATCAGCTTAAGAACATATCCAGAGTGAAGGGTTTTATGTCTCAAACAGACCAGGAGAAGTTGATTCATGCTTTCATCTCAAGTAGACTCGACTACTGTAACGGTCTTCTGACTGGACTCCCACAAAAAAGCATTAAACAGCTGCAGCTCATTCAGAACGCTGCAGCTTGAGTTTTAACCAGAACAAAGAGATCAGAGCACATTACTCCAGTTCTAAAGTCTTTACACTGGCTCCCAGTCAGCTCTAAAGTCTTTACACTGGCTCCCAGTCAGCTCTAAAGTCTTTACACTGGCTCCCAGTCAGTTCTAAAGTCTTTACACTGGCTCCCAGTCAGTTCTAAAGTCTTTACACTGGCTCCCAGTCAGCTCTAAAGTCTTTACACTGGCTCCCAGTCAGTTCTAAAGTCTTTACACTGGCTCCCAGTCAGTTCTAAAGTCTTTACACTGGCTCCCAGTCAGTTCTAAAGTCTTTACACTGGCTCCCAGTCAGCTCTAAAGTCTTTACACTGGCTCCCAGTCAGTTCTAAAGTCTTTACACTGGCTCCCAGTCAGTTCTAAAGTCTTTACACTGGCTCCCAGTCAGTTCTAAAGTCTTTACACTGGCTCCCAGTCAGTTCTAAAGTCTTTACACTGGCTCCCAGTCAGTTCTAAAGTCTTTACACTGGCTCCCAGTCAGTTCTCAAGTCTTTACACTGGCTCCCAGTCAGCTAGAGAATAGATTTTAAAGTTCTGCTACTGGTCTACAAATCACTGAATGATTTAGGTCCAGAATACATGAATGACATGTTAGTAGAATATAAACCCAGTAGAGCTCTGACATCTACTGACTCAGGTCAGATAGTTGAGCCCAGAGTTCAGACTAAACATGGTGAAGCAGCTTTTAGCTGTTATGTCTTTCTATTTTTCTGTACTTTGTTTTTATGCTATATAAATAAAACTGCCTTGCCTTGCCTTGCCTTCCTCAAGGTCTTCATCACTGTCTTCATCACTGTCTTCCTCACTGTCTTCATCACTGTCTTCATCACGGTCTTCATCACTGTCCATATCACGGTCTTCATCAAGGTCTTCCTCACTGTCTTCATCACTGTCTTCATCACTGGTCTTCCTCACGGTCTTCATCCTTTCATTTCCTCACACATGAACAGTTAGTGTGTTTTAATGTTCAGCTGACATTAAATGTTTGTAGTTTGTGACTCTGGAGTGATGTGACTGAAATAAACTGCTTCTCATTCCATCATAGACTCATGTGTATGTTTCCTGTTATCTGTATGATTGCTGGTTTTTGAATAACTTGGAATAAAAAGCTCTTCTCACATGTCTGCTGCTCCTGTGATGTCTGATAGAGATGAATGTGTAACATGTCCTAATATACACAGAGCTGTTCCTCCTTAATAGGACGACTGAGTTTCATGCAGCTGGTGGATATTTTCTGATCCAGAACACCTCCACACATCCTGACTGTGCCTGCTTTGTTTCTGTGCTGTATGAAACCAGTCCTGACTGTACATTGATCCTTTGAAAAACCACAAAGACAACTCGGTCATTGTGTCAACTCTTGATTTTTCACATTTCCACAAACTCATCTTCCATCTCAACAGCAGCTCTTTCTCCATACACACCATGCAGTTTGACTTTAGGAAACATGAAATCACTCTCTATGTATTGCAGACATGTATGTGTATCAGCACTTAAATCACTGATTGTATTTTCTGCTTTTATTTGTAACATTTGTGCTTCCAACTCTTTGCTTGTCCAGAGACGACACCTGAAAATGAAAATGAGCCTTTCTGGCTAACTGGCTTATTTTCTCTGACATAAATGTTACTAATATTCACTGTCCCTGTCAGCAGGTGATTCATATCTAATATCAGACAGTGTGATGACGGGAGGTTTCAAATCACCTGTTCATGACTGATGAGGTGGGTTACAGTTTGACAGGATAATATCAGAAATGTTTTCTTTTAGCGTCTTTCACAGTTTTCTGATAATGACGTCAGCAGTCCCTTAACATTTGAAAAGACACCTGCAGTTTGTCCTTCTTCCACTTATAACTTTTAGTTCTGTTTATATTATAGCCTAATTGGCTTTAAGAAGCAATAAAAGAGTCTATATTACATATTATGCTGCAACTAGGAAAGTGATCGTGTTAATGATAAAGTGTTTATGGATATTTATTGCGACTAATAAAATGTTTTAATGAATAAATGTGAGATTTTGATGTGTATGTGCAGGAGGTCAAACATTATTTTTAATTACGTAGTTCGACTTCACGACAGAAAAGATGAAGAGAAGAAAAATAAGCAACATGTAAACCCTCAGTGTCTCCTCTGGGGAAGTTGTGACGCTGCTGAAGTCACGTAGACTAACCTGCAGTGAACATTTTCACTTTCACTTGTTGGAGAAACTGTGGTGCAGTAAGAAAAAGATCATCTGGTGAGTAAATTGAACTAACTGCTTTAAATTAAAACCAAATAAACTAAATACGAACCTGCTTCACCTGAAAACTTTCCGTCAGTGATGCGGGTCGATCAGAGAATCGATCATTTAACTTCATAAAGCTTCAGTATAACGATCATTGATCAGGATCGCTGCAGTCTGTTAAAGTCACATTTAGACTCAGACTTATTATTCTCATATTAAACTTTGTACAGATAGAAATGATCTGGTCTCTGACTTTAAATATCATTGCTGGTGTTTGAAACTGAACAGTCCGCAATAATAAAATGATGAGTGTGTATTTATATATAAAGACGGAAGTCTTGATTATTGCAGAAGATGTTTAAACATCAACCAGTTGATTACTGTCATTATTGATCAATCTGATGATTATTTATCACATTAATTGTTTAGTTGATTAAATGTGAAATGACAGAGTTTGAGGTGTTAAACGTTGTTTCCTGTTGTTGTTTTCCTGGTTTGTGCGTCCTCACAGCGATGTCACGTGACTCACTGCTGAGCTCTAAATAGAGAGAAGTCACAGTTAAGAAGCACACACATGTTTATCTGAAGTGTGTTTGTTGGATTTAAACCAGAGTCAAAGTTTCTCTTTGTGATGACTAGAAAACACACATGGTTGTAGTTAAAGTCATGTAAACTAATAAGAAGCTACTAAGTTGAGAGGCAGGACTGGGTTTATTATACTGTGTATGTGTGTGTGTCTCCAGTGTTACTAGTTTACCTCTCAGACTCCAGAAGATGAAGAAGGAGGACGAAGAGGAGGAAGAGGATGACGGAGCAGAGTCTGTAATATCCAGCTGTCTGTCTATGAAGAGTGACCGGTCTAAAGGTTTACTTCCTCCAGACCTCAGTAATGAACCTGGACCCCCAGACACAAAGTAAGAGACTGTTTCTACTGTAAACTGACCTGAAGATGATTCAGTGAGACGCTTCCATGAAGGTTGTAGTGTAGATATGAAGAAAAGAAATAATGAAGAAACAGCTCAGCTGTAATCTCCAACAGATCTTCATGTTCATGTTAACCAGAGACAGAGACAGGGCTGCTATTGCTGTTTGATTTTCCAGTCAATAAATGTAAAGTAGCAGCAGGTAACCCAGGGTGATATTTACTAAGGATTTACTAACAAGTCAAACTGTGTCTGTCCTTATTTACTAAAGGACTGCAGCAGCAGGTACAATGTTTGGTCTCATGTAATACAGACTGTGTGTTAACGTGTTCCTGTTCAAAGACACTAAATATGGGAGGAGGTCATGTAAATGTTTAGAAACAGCCTGCTGCAGCTGATGTATCACTGCAGACTGACCACTGCAGCAGAGGAAAGTGAGTCTGATGTTTAACGTCACACTCACACAGAGGGAGAGAGACTATAGCAGAAACAGAGAGAGAGAAACACTAATGAAAAGATGCATTATGAAGATATTTAGCAGAGCTCTCTGTTCAGCAGCACAACACAAAGAGCAGCAGTCTGTTATTTTTCACTAGTGGACTTTTCTGTTTGGCTCAGTTTCCTCCTGCTTAAAGTTCTCTTACTTTTTTGAAGATGTGGATCTGTACAAGTTGGATTGGAAGCCATGTTGGATTTACCAAACACTCGTATCACCATGAAACAATCACAAATAACCTGCATAGATGTGATGAATCCTACCTGTTATAAATGAATGTGTGTTCCTGAGTAGTAAATTAGTGTGAATGATTCCCTCAAAGTGCCAGATAAGGTCAGGCATCCGGTAGGTTAAAGACTAAGATGACGTTATGAACAGAAATATATTAATTATTGATGGAATTCACAGACATAAAAAAGAAATTAATGAAAGTAATTAACGATGTCAGTCCTTTCTCAGTCACTCAGCCAATAATCAACCACAAGTCATGTTTTACTGCTTTGGATCTGCACCACTTGTGAATTTTGTTCTTACCTAAGAGAAAATCCTAAGAAACTGGTGAATGTGGCAAATCCTCCTAAATCACTCATTAGCACAGATTTGTTTTTAAATCACATTGTGTGTCTCCTTGTGGTCTAACTAATGTGTTGAATCCACTTCCCTCCTCATCAAACATCTATTTTAAATCCTGCATTGTTTACATGTTTACTAGCTTACAGTCTTCTTCTTCTTCTCTGCCTTTGCTGGCACATTGTTGTCTCTGTCTAATTACTGTTGAACTCTTGTGATTGTAGTTTATATTATTTTATTTCAAATTGAATGTGTTGAATCTCAGAGGCTGAAGAACAGAAAGTGTGTAAGTGTGTAAATACTGACAGTCTGGACTGTTTATGTGGGGAAAGAGCTGCATGCAGCTTGTGAGCTGTCGGTTGGCCTCCACTAATGTCATGTGACATAAAGAATGTGTTCATGTCCACAGAGAGAGGAAGAGGAGGGCTGTTTCTGTGGAGGAGCAGCTGTCCTGCTGTTCTTTGTGTCAGGATGTCCTGAAGGATCCAGTCTATACCAGCTGTGGACACTGGTTCTGGAGACTCCTCTGGTACATCATTTGGTTCTGCAGACAGTGCATCACCTCATACTGGGACCAGTCTGCTTCATCAGGAGACTCCTCCTGTCCCCAGTGTGGAAAAAGATCCAGAACCAGACCTGGACTGCAGACAGACAGTCAGACCAGCACTGTACAAAGTAAGACTGAAGATCTGTCTGCTGATGTCATCATCTCTGAAAACAGGAATCTACCTCCTCTATCCTACTGAACATTAACAGTCACACTGATTTCTGTTTCATTCTACCTTTTTTCTTCTCTTTCAGCAGAAAGTGGTCTGCAGGAGGTTTTAGATGAACATCAGATCAGTCTGAGCAGCACATGTGAATGTGTGACTCAAGGAACTGATGAAGCAGGAAGTGAAATCCTCCTCATCAGCATCTTCACTGAGGTCCACCTCACAGAGGGACAGAGTGAAGAGGTTAATACCCAACATGAGGTGAGGCAGCTTGAAACAGCTTCCAAGATGAAGACCCTCCATGACACTCCAATCAAGTGTCAGGACATCTTTAAAGTCTTACCTGACCAACAGGTAACTGAAGACGTTAATACCCAACATGAGGTGAGGCAGCTTGAAACAGCTTCCAAGATGAAGACCCTCCATGACGCTCCAACCAAGGATCAGGACATCTGTGAAGTCTTACACAGAGTCAGAGTGGTTCTGATGAACGGCGTCGCTGGCGTTGGAAAAACCTTCTCAGTGCTGAAGTTCACTCTGGACTGGGCACAGCGCTCCAACAACCAAGATATCAGTCTGCTGATTCTGTTCTCGTTCAGGTCGCTGAACTTGATCAAAGATGAGCAGTACAGTCTGCTCATGCTGATCCATGTTTTCTATCCAACATTACAGAAGCTCACAGCAGAGAAGCTCGCTGGCTGTAAAGTTTTGTTCATCTTTGACGGCCTGGATGAAAGCAGACTTTCACTGGATTTCAACAACAGTGAGGTCGTGTCTGATGTCACACAGAAGTCATCAGTCAGCGTGCTGTTGACAAACCTCATCAAGGGGCAGCTGCTTCCCTCAGCTCTCGTCTGGATAACTTCCCGACCTGCAGCAGCCAATCAGATCCCTCCTTCATGTGTGGACAGGGTAACAGAAGTACGAGGCTTCACTGACGCCCAGAAGGAGGAGTACTTCAGGAGGAGATTCAGTGATGAAGAGCAGTCCAGCACAATCATCTCACACATCAAGACATCCAGGAGCCTCCACATCATGTGTACCATCCCAGTCTTCTGCTGGATCACTGCTACAGTTCTGGACCACATGTTGACTACAGACCAGAGAGGAGAGCTGCCCAAGACCCTGACTGACATGTACTTACACTTCCTGCTGGTTCAGACAACAAGGAAGAAGAACAAGTATGATGAGGGACACGAGACGAGTCCACAGGAGCTGACAGAGGCTGACAGGAACCTTCTTCTGAAGCTGGGGAGGCTGGCGTTTGAACAACTGGAGAAAGGAAACATCATGTTCTACCAAGAAGACCTGGAGCAGAGTGGTCTTGATGTCACAGAGGCCTCGGTGTTATCAGGAGTTTGTACACAGATCTTCAAAAGAGAGAGTGTGATCTTCCAGAAAACAGGCTACAGCTTTGTTCATCTGAGCATTCAGGAGTTTCTGGCTGCAGTCTACGTGTACCACTGTTACAACAGGAAGACAAAGGTACTGGAGGACTTCCTGGGAGAAGACTACAGTTACTCATCTCTAGATGACTTCCTGAAGGGAGTCATGGAGAAATCTCTCAGCAGTAAAAATGGCCACCTGGACCTGTTTATCCGCTTCCTTCATGGCCTCTCTCTGGAGTCCAACCAGGGTCTCTTAGGAGGCCTGCTGGGTCAGACAGACAACAGTCCAGAAACCATCCAGAGAGCCATCAACAACCTGAAGGAGATGAACAGTTTGGGTATCTCTCCTGACAGAAGCATCAACATTTTCCACTGTCTGATGGAGATGAACGACCGCTCAGTACATCAGGAGATCCAAGAGTTCCTGAAGTCAGAGAACAGATCAGAGAAGGAACTCTCTGAGATCCACTGCTCAGCTCTGGCCTACATGCTGCAGATGTCAGAGGAGGTTCTGGATGAGTTTGACCTGCAGAAGTACAAAGCATCACGGGAAGGACAACTGAGACTGATCCCGGCTGTGAGGAACTGCAGAAAGGCTGAGTAAGTCCAGATGTGATTAACATTATAAATCAGTGTAGATTAGTAGTTTAGTTCTTAAATATAAATAATATAAATGTTTTATTATAGTTAAAATAGTGCTCTACTTGTTCATATGTGAAATAACATGCCAGTTATATTTAGTCTCAGATGTTGTTGAGCTGTTTAAATGTTGAGTTTAAATAATGTTGATGTTTATAGCTGTTAAGTTAATGAACAGTTATTCTATTTATTTCTAGTCATTATTGGATTTGACAGTGTTTTCTTCTCTTTCTCTTCCTTTGTGTGTTGGAGGATTCATTCAAACCTGGTGAAACACATGAAGGACTTTAGAGGTTGTGGTTGAGGTTTTATTACGGCAGCATTTTATCACAACATATATCAGTATTTTACAGTTATCAGTGAATGCAGTAAAGTTATTATGATGTGATATATATCAGACATAAAGGTAATACCTGATTTTACTCAGCAGGCTTTAAAAAAAGATCTGAATTATTTTGATCTGTTTCTGAATTTCACTGTATTTATTCTATTAGTAACAACCTGTAAACGGTTTTCATGCCTTTACAGCACTTTGTAAACTTGTGTTTGAAACATGAAGATGAATGATTATAAAAATAATAATTGTTATTAATTATTAAATGTTATTTAAATATGATGGATGTAGCTGTGACAGTGGTTTAGTATCACAAGTAGAGAATAGTCATCAAATCATCAGACTGATGAGTAATGTCAGTTATACAACAACATGTAAAGTTAGCATTAACCAACATTAGCCTCCGTAAACTACTGGTCATAGAGACTAAACCCCCGAGTGTGTTGAACCGAGCAATGGAGCCTTTTATTTCTCATCAGTTCATCTTTTTATTGTAAAGAGGGAAGTGGTGTTACATGGTGTTGTTCTGAAGTCTTTCTGATATTCTGTTGCTCACAGAAAGAAACTCTCAGCTGTTTTCTCTCTTGTTGGTGTAGAGAAGAGTAGTAGCAGGAAATGCACAGAGGTCTGATCAATATATAAGAGCAGAATGGCAGAATTCAGCCTGTTTAAAGAGATCTGATACACATTAAAGCTCTATGTTATATTTTAATGCTGGTACCCTGATAACATCTTTCTGATGACATCATGTTAAAATAATTCAACCTTATTGGTTTGTTCATTGTGTTTGTGTTGAATCAGCTTTTCAATCAATCAATCAATCAATCTTTATTTGTATAGCGCCAAATCACAACAAAGTTATCTCAAGGCACTTTACACATAGAGCAGGTTCTAAACCGAACTCTTCAGGTTTTAACTTTAAAGAGACCCAACATTCCCACATGAGCAACAGTGACGAGAAAAAACTCCCTTTTAACAGGAAGGAACCTCAGAACCAGACTCAGAGTGGGAGAACATCTGCCTCTACCGGTTGGGGTTGAGAGGAGAGAAAGGAAGGATAGAGGAGAGAAGCACAATGAAAATGAAAAGAAGACTTTCTTTTCAGATTCTCAGAAAAGAAAGTCGATAACTAAACGTCTAAATATTTAATGACATACATATTTAATGATGTTCAGGTGTAATATTGTCAGGTCATTAGTTTCATTAGTGTTTGTGAACAGTCAGTAAATGTAGCTGTTTATTCATGTGAACCTGACAGCAGCAGGTAGCAAAGAGAGATGATCTTTCTCAACTGGAACTGTTCACTGAGCTGAACTGAGTCTAAATATCCTGCAGTCACATTAAACATAGTGGACAGTAAAAGTGGTTTTCTAATCAAGATGTCCTCATGTTAACTTAGTGGAGACAGACATGGGATCAGATCACACACACACACACACTGTGCACATTATGGAAGCCTCAATGTAACTCCATGTTCTCTCCTTCATTTGCAAGATTAAAGCTAAACAAAGATTAAAGTGTGCAGGTCTGAGAGAGAGTGATGAGAATGATTGTTTCATTCAAGCACAGTGAGACAGCATCAGCTGAACTGGGAGTGTTCTGGTAACTTACTGGTCTGTGCTTTGATTCTGGTGCTGGACCTTTGTTGCATGTCATTCTCTGTCTCTCTCTCCTCTTGTTTCCTGTTTATCTCTCAACTGTCCATTAAAGGAATAAAATGCCTCAGAAAACAAAGATTTAAAATATTATAAAGATGATCTGAACCACTGATGTGAAGATCAAATGTTCATCAAAATAGTGAATGTCAAACTGTTTGATCATCAAATGCATGAAGTAAATATAAAGTGTCCTCTTTCATGATAACACATGTTGTAATATTTGTGTCATTTCAGACTTTCAAACTGTGGACTCTCAGAGACACACTGTGAAGTTTTGGCCTCAGCTCTGAAGTCCAACCCTCATCTGACACATCTGTGCCTAAGTGGAAATGACCTGTCTGTTTCATCAGTGAAGCGTCTGTCTGCTGGACTGGAGAGTCCAAACTGTAGACTGAAGACTCTGATGTGAGTAGATTCTTTTTGTATATTAAATTGATTTATAGGGTAACTTTATTGATCTTCTTAGTGGGAAATTCAAAATTGACATAATTTCCAAAAGTAAAACAAATTAAAGATGCAAGCAGTTATGACACAACGCATCTTCAAGGTCTTAAGATGACACAGAGTGGATATGAAGTAGATCTGATTAAATCTGTAGGAGGAATTCATTGAAGTATGTGGCATGGAAATGGTATCAAACAGTGCCAAAATGGCAAACTTGATTCAAAATGGCCAACTTTCTGTTGGAGTGAGGGTATGGGTCCAAGAGACTTTTTTGTGCGTCTTTAGATGATACATAAGTGTACCAAATTTCGTTCATCTACATCAATCTGGAGGGAAGGGCTCAATTTTCTTAATCTTCTACGGCGTGCAGTGGCGCCCTTTGGCCAGCAGTTCCTGTTTAATGGCAAAACATCAAAATTCCTCACATCGCCATGAAGCAACTAAACCAGTAATCAAAAAAATTTTGGTATCTCTCAACTGGACATTAAGGTAATAAAATGCCTAAGAGAAAAACAAAGATTTAAAATATTCAAACTGTTTGATCATCAAATGCATGAAGTAAATATAAAGTGTCCTCTTTCATGATAACATATGTTGTAATATTTGTGTCATTACAGACTTTGTGACTGTGGACTCTCAAAGACTCACTGTGAAGTTTTGGCCTCAGCTCTGAAGTCCAACCCTCATCTGACACATCTGGACCTGACCTACAACAACCTGTCTGATTCATCAGTGAAGCGTCTGTCTGCTGGACTGGAGAGTCCAAACTGCAAACTGAAGACTCTGAGGTCAGTTCACTGACTGTAGCTTTGGCAGTTTTTTTCCTGTTTATTAAATTCAAATTCTTTTTTTTTTTTTTTTTTAAATATTGTTTTTATTATTATTTTCATTGAAAAGGAAAACAGACACAATAACAATAGTAACAACGCCCCTGCTCAGACACGTACAATGAAATTAGAAAGAAAAAAAAACTGTGATATTAGTAAGCACACATACACATATATGATTGTATAAACAAATATGTAGTAAAGCTACCAGTTATTTGTCATCTGTCCTGGTCTCATCCAGGTAGGCAAGGAAGGGGCCCCAAATAGCCAGAAACTTTGTCATTGAATTAGTCCTTGTGAATCTGAGTCTTTCCATCTGTATGACTGAAGCCATATCAGCCAACCACCTCTGAAAGCAAGCGGGGAGACGTCGACTTCCACTCCAGTAGGATTAGCCTTTTTGCAACAATCATCCCCAGCATCAGAGACTGTTGTGTTGCTGCAGGTAGGCCTGCTGTAGTCTGTGAGCAGCCAAAAATAGCAAGTTCAGCCTCCGGTTGGAAGGGTCTCTTATAGGGCTTGGAGAACCAGTCAAATATTTTGTCCCAGAGTCCAGTCAGCAAGGGACAGAACCAGAAGGTGTGAGACAGTGTGCCCTCCGACACTTTACACCTGTCGCACAGCGGTGAGACAGAGGGGGCAATCTTGTGCAGTTTGAGTTTGCAGTAATGAAGACGGTGAACAACTTTGAATTGGATCAGCTGATGTCTGCTGTTAACCGAGCAAGATTGTATCATAGCCAAACACTTCTCCCATGTTTCTGCAGACAGCTCAATGCCTAGCTCTCCCTCCCAGGCCTCCCTCACCCTGTCTGTGGCAGTCCCGTTACAATCATTAAACAAACGCACAAATCTGGTAATGAGACGCCTGGAGTCAGGGGGGCTCTTTAAGACATCGAAAAACACATGCTCCTTAGGGAGAGTTTTGAGATCAGGGATTTTGGATCGAACATTTGCAGGTAGCGAAAATGGTGTGAGTGTGGTAACTAAAATTTTCCCTGCAGTTCATCAAAAGAAGCAAAATGCCCACCGACATACAAATGCTTTATAGGAGTAAGACCCCTCTCCCTCCAGGTATGGAAAACTCTGTCTGATGTTGAGGGCATAAGGAGTGGTTGAAGCAGATAGGTGTATGTACGGATGTCGTTGGTTGACCCAAGGCTTTTCTCACCTGGTTTAAGATTCTAACAGCATTTGTAACGACAAAACTTTGACTCCTTAAAACGGCTAGCTTCTCTGTTTTGCAGAACAGCAAGGCAGATAAAGATGATCTGACTACTGTGTTGGCCTCCATATTCAGCCAGGAGGGGGCGCCAGGGGCCAAGCTGCCTGGAGATTCCAGCTGCCAAAACATCAGTGCCCTTACATTAGCAGCCCAGTAATAATGTCTAAATATAGGTAGACCTAGTCCTCCCTCTGATTTGGCCTTTTGTAAATGGGCTTTTGAGATCCTGTGGTTCTTATAATTCCAAATGTATGGAAAAATTATGGAGTCTAGTTCTTTAAAAAAGTCTGATGTTAATAGGAAGGTTTTGACGATCATAGACATAGGCAAGATCTTCCAAGCCTCTATGTTTCCCTTAAGCCTAGCGACACACACTGAGAAATTTAGTTTGAATAAGAGTCTGGGTTCCTTGGGTATTGTCAGGCCAAGATATGTAAAGTGATCTTTAACCAACCTAAAAGGGATGTTTTCTAGAAAACCGGGCGTGTAGGTGTTGGAGAGAGGCATAAATTCGCTCTTTGCCCAGTTGATTGTATACCCAGACAGCTTTCCGAAAGAGGTAATCAGTTCTAGCAGAAGGGGAACAGATTTTTCTGGCTTTTTTAGGCCATGACATTGTCTGCGTACAAACTAATGAGCATTTCCGTACCTTCCACTTCCAAGCCCACAATTTCCGGATGGGTTACACTTCTCCAGCTCAGAATGTCTGGCCTCAAGTGTTAGCATACGTGCATCAAGTTCAGTAGCAGCCTGCTCCTGACTAGCCACACAAGCATGTAGCTCCGCCTGTGAGGCTGCGAGTGTATGAAACTTGGCCTCGAAAGCATCGAAACGCTCATTAATGCAGCGCCGGACCGATTCCAGCATCTCCTTACATATAGTATAATATATATATATATATATATATATATATATATATATATATATATATATATATATATATATATATATAGTTATCTAGCTGTGCCGCTACCTTGGCTGCAGCAACAGCTCTGGCATTCCCCTGTGAAACAAAATCACCATTATTTGTGTGTGCTTGGCATTTGCAGGACAGCATCGAGAAGTGCAGCAACCATGGGGTGATGGGCTATAGGTTTGCCTGTGGACGTTAAAAAATCCCTATTGGCCCAAAGACAGCCAAAATCATGTATCACTCCCATGCATATCTACTGTTAGTATATATGTTGGCTGTTCTGTTAGCTGCAATCTTGCAAGCTTCTGTCAGTGCAATTAATTCTGCCGCTTGTGCAGAATAATTTGAGGGGAGTGGCTGTACAACAATCGTGTCATGTAGAGTTTCTCGAGGCTGAGCCATCCACAAACAGTTCCAGGTCAGCGTTCTGCAAAGGTGTGTCCTGCAGATCAGGTCTGGTGAAGAAAGCTTCACTTATTACTGCCACGCAGTCATGTGGTTGTCCATCGTCTGGTGTAGGGAGAAGTGTTGCAGGGTCAAGAACATTGCATCTTTTAACAGTGATGTTAGGCATGTCAAGCAGAATTGTATTATATCTGAGCCACCTTGCTGTTGACAGGTGGGAAGTTTCTGTTCAAGCAAAATCATTGAAACAGCATGTGGTACCAGTAGGGTGAGATCAGTATTGCCTACAATGTCACGTGAGGCTATCACAGCTTTTTCAGCAGCTGCCACAGCTCTTAGACATGTAGGAAGTCCTGCATCAACTGAGTCAAGTTTTGATGAGAAATACGCTACAGGTCTCTGTCTTCCCCCATGGTCTTGTGTCAGTATGGAAGTCAAGTACCCACCCCATTCGTCAACAGTCTGTGTGGATGGTTTGGTGCAATCAGGTAGGCCCAATGTTGGAGGAAATTGTAATGCCAATTTCAAATCAACAAAGGCTTTTACAGCCTCAGGTGTCCAAACGACCTTGTCTTTTGCTGTGAGCCCCCTCCCATGAGCAAGAGTGCTTAAATTTCTGCATAGTTTGGGATCCACTGTCTGCAATATGACATCCATCATCCATCCATCCTCTTCCGCTTATCCGGGGTTGGGTCGCGGGGGCAGCAGCCTAAGCAGGGAAGCCCAGACTTCCCTCTCCCCAGCCACTTCGTCCAGCTCTTCCTGGGGGATCCCGAGGCGTTCCCAGGCCAGCCAAGAGACATAGTCTCTCCAGCGTGTCCTGGGTCTCCTACCGGTGGGACGTGCCCTGAACACCTCACCAGGGAGGCGTCCGGGAGGCATCCTGACTAGATGCCCGAGCCACCTCATCTGGCTCCTCTCAACGGGGAGGAGCAGCGGGTCTACTCCGAGCTCCCTCCGGATAACTGAGCTTCTCACCCTATCTCTAAGGGAGAGCCCAGCCACCCTACGGAGGAAGCTCATTTCGGCTGCTTGTACCCGCGATCTTATATGACATCATTCCTAAAAAACTCATACACTGTTTCTTTGTTTCAGGCTGTGCAATGTTTTGGGTTGCTTCAATTTGTTTGGGCGAGAGGGTTTTGCCCTCTGCTCTGATCACATGACCCAGAAAAGTGACTTGTTTTGAAACAAACTGAAGTTTTGACAAACTGGCCTTGTGACCGTTATCAGCCAGATGGTTCAGGAGAGCAAGTGTGTCTTGTACACAGGCTTCCTGTGTGGGAGAGCATATCATTATGTCATCCACATATTGCATAAGAGCACTACCAGCTGGTAAGTTGAGTGAATCTAGGTTGTCTTTTAATGCTGCATTAAAAATGGTTGGAGATTCAGTGTAATCTCGACAGAGCCACGGAAAAGCGTACATTTTGGATTCGAATAGAAAAGCAAACCAAAATTGGCTATCTTTATCCACTGGGATATTGGAAAATGCATTTGCGAGGTCAACAATAGATAACCATTTATTGTCAGATGGAACTTGACAGAGAATTGTGTGTGGATTTGGTACATTTGGTGCAGGCACGTGGACTGCTGCATTTACTGCTTGCAGATCCTGTACAAATCTCCACTCATCAGGTTGCTCAGCATCTCTGATTTTCTTTACAGGAAAAATTGGTGTTTGCACAGGAGATTTTTCACATGGAACGATTACTCCTGCTTCAAGGATATTGATTTTGCATGGTCTGTACAAAGATTTTGGTGTGATCACAACTGGTTCGGCACCTTTAATCAGTCCTACATCATATTTGTGCTTTGCCCAATGAATCAAAGAAATCTTTTAACTCTGTGGTTGTTTGGAAATTTGTGTCTGGAATGAGCTCAATGTTTGAATGCTGATGTTTTTTCCCACCCAGAGGCTTCATTGCATGTTTTTGTCCAAGGTCCCAAGTCCTCCCACCTTTTATTTTTGGGTTTGACCAGTGAAACATGGGGGTCAGAGTGTGGTATCCTGAACAGAGTTTGAAAAGATGGATTAGACAGAGTTACTGACACAGCACATTGATTACGGGTCCAGTATAACCAGTTTAGTCTGAGTGTGTGTCTGTCCCGATCTGTCCTACACCATGTTTCCTCAAACTCACTGCCTACTCCCTGCGAGATGTGAGAAATGCAGTGGAGGCTTTGTGATGTCATGATGTCAGTGTGTGTGTCTGTAGTGAGTGTCTTGGCCTCCTAAATCAGTGTGTTGTTGGCAGAGTTGAGTGCGGTGTCTGGAAGCCTCCACTAATAAGCATACATTAGGTATTCCCTACCATATCTGACAAAGAAATTTGTTTGGGGAATTCTTGTCACAATAATACATTGGGAAGTGGAAACCAAAACAAATAAAACTAAAACAAACCAAAACAAAATGAAAATTTCAGAAATTCTTTCTTCTGTTGAATGGCTGGTGAGATAAGCTGTTGCTTGCTGTGTGTATCTATTTCTGTTGTGTTTTGCATGTCAGTGGATGCATTTCTACTTATCTGCTGTGTGGAGTGATCTGCCGTCTCAGCCCTTGCGTCATAACCAGATGAGTCCATCACTGTCCTCTGCTCCACCCCTAGTCAATCAGCCTCGGCCTCATGTGGGATCTCGTTCTCATTTTCCTTGTTTTTTGAACAGTCTTTAGCCCAATGTCCCATCATTCCACACGTGAAACAAGCGCCAGGTGCCCCACAGCCTGCCCGCTGTCCTTTGTTGTGATGTCCTCGTCGCTTCAGTTCATTGGTAGATGGTCTGAATTGTTGACAGAAAATGTCTAATTGTGTTGCAAACTCATCTCCCTGGATTTTGGAGGGGAGGTGAGTGGCAGCTTCTTTCATGTCGTGGTATGTCCATGGTCTGAAGATTAGCTGAGAGTTTCCATCTCCTCCAGCTACTTCAACCATTGGTGCACTTAACATGGAGTCTGAGTAGTCTGTTGACTTGAAAACGGTGCCTTGTCCTGTTTTGCTTTTGTCCCATGGGGAAGGGGTGTGCGGTGCACAATATTTTGTAGCGTATGGTGGAGGTGGAAGTCCTTGTGTTTCCACCCTTAGGTATGGAATTGGCTGTGATGGTGTGGTTATGGCTGTGGCTGTCATCATTTCCAGAGCACTGGCTGCTCCTCCTTGGTCCACAGCTGGTGCTGGCTGTCTTCTGGGCAGAGCAGAGTCCAGATCAGGATCTAGTTTGAGGCACTGAGATGCAGAGGTTAGTGTAGCTTTCCCAGCCTTCTGTCTTCTGTCCCTGATGTTGGCTTCAACGAGCCAACAAGTATAAGCTCCCCAATTTGCTTTGAACATTTTCCCTTTTTTCTTTTGTTTTGACTGACTGATTTCTTCTTTTACTGTTAGTTGGATTTTCAATTGTTCTAATTATGTTAGGCTAAAACTGCCCGTACATGGAAACCCACACCCCTGAACCCAGATTTCAATTTGGTCAGTACTTTGTTCACCATATTTTGTGATCATAAACCGAAAGTTGGGAGAAAACATTAGAGATGAATTTACAGCCCTACCGCTGTTGGAACCCATTGTTGAAAAGAAAAGGGAGAAGAATAAAAAATAAAATTTGTTTTAGATTTTTAGTTGCTTCTTCTCTGTAGGTGGACCTTGGATTTGTATTTATTATTTATTGCTACATCAGCTAATTAAATGTATATATTTTTCTCTAAAGTTTTTTCTTTTTAATTTAATGGTTATTTTACTAAACTCCTCACTTTTTTTTTTGCAAGTGAGAGTGTAATGTAAAAATATTCTATAACCCTGCACTCTTAGAACTTTTAACCTAACCTAAAACTAAACGATCGTTGATGGTAATATTTAATGCTTTTTTAATGTGCACAAGGACTGTCTGCTACAGTCTCTCTAGGTCCCAGACCTGAAGCTTCATTGATCCAACAGCAGTAAGCACGTGCCCTGTTAATACGTCTATTACACGCACCCCTGGTGGTGAGGATCTATTATTCCTGAATTTACTCACCAGAAAGACAAGGTTGTGTGCCAGAAAAGGTTCCTTGATCACGCCACTGAGTGGGCCTGGGGCAGATGAGATTCGCCCTGAGATGCCGAAGGCTTTGGACATTGTGAGGCTGTCATGGTTGGCACACCTCTTCAACGTCTCATGGAGGTCGGGGACAGTGCCCATGGACTGGCAGACCAGGATAGTGGTCCCCATTTTTAAAAAAGACCAGAGGGTGTGTTCCAACTATCGGGGTATCACACTACTCAGCCTCTCGGGAAAAGTTTATGCCAGGGTGCTGGAAAGGAGACTCCGGCCGATTGTCAAAGCTCTGATTCAGCTCATCCAGTCTACATGTGCTTTGTGGACTTGGAGAAGGCCTATGACCATGTCCCTCGGGGGACCCTGTGGGAGGTGTTTTGGGAGTATGGGGTCACTGCTGCAAGCCATTTGGTCCCTGTACGACCACTGTGAGAGCTGTGTCTGCATCCTCGGCACAAAGTCAGACCTGTTCTTGGTGGGTGTCGGGCTTCGCCAGGGCTGCCCCTTTCCCCAATCCTGTTTGTGATTTTCATGGACAGGATCTCAAGTCGCAGTGAGAGTGGAGAGTGTCCAGTTAGGAGACCTCAGAATTGCCTCTCTGCTGTTTGCGGATGATGTGGTTCTGTTGGCCTCAACACATCAGGACCACCAACAGGCAGTAGGACGGTTTGCAGCCGAGTGTGAAGCGGTTGGGATGAGAGTCAGCACCTCCAAATCGGAGGCCATGGTGCTCTGCCAGAAAAAAGTGGATTGCTCCCTCAGGGTTGGGAGGGAGTCACTGTCCCAAGTGGAGGAGTTTAAGTATCTCAAGGTTTTGTTCACGAGTGAGGGTAGGATGGAGCGGGAGATCAACAGGCGGATCGGTGCAGCCTGAAGGCAAAGCTCTCAATTTACCGGTCGGTCTACATTCCATCCCTCACCTATGGTCACTAAGTTATCACATTTTCAAATAAGTGATGCTCTTCTGACTTTGTTGGTCATACAGGACACCTTGACTGAAAAGTTTTACATTCAATATTCCCATTCCCACAAGTTATTCTAAACTGTCAAATCCCTTTCATCACTCACCTCAGTGATACCGATAACACATACTTAGTAACGCGTTACTCTAATATGACGTCTTTTTTCAGTAACAACTAAACTAACGCGTTACTATTTCCAAACCAGTAGTCAGATTAAAGTTTCTTAAATCCAAGTTACTGTGCGTTACTATGTTTTGTCATTTTCCTTAGTAAAAAGATATTATTTGATTTCTTCTTGCAGCTCGGAGAGTGACGTCACGTTTTCAGCATGAGGACAACTCACATGTGTGACACAAACGTAAACAACAATGGAGGGGGGAGAGAGAAGCACGTTTTCGACTTGGAAATACAGTCATTATTTTGAGTTTCTGTCCGTTAAAGATAACAGTATAAAGGTTCGCTGTACACTCTGTGCTGGAGACAAAGCTAGCTAGCTTCAAAAACACGTCAAATTTGAAGAAACATTTGGAGTCAGTCAAACTCAGGGAGAAAGTCCCACCAGGTTGTGCGAAGGAGAGAGCTGTGACTAATGCAGGAGGTCCCCCGCCACCCAAACAACAAAAGCTGGACTTCGGTGCAAAACCGGTAAGTGGGGGAGAGTAGAAGTTGGTCGGGCAGTATGTTGTAGAGGAAATGCTGCCCTTAAACACAGTTGACTCGCCCTCGTTTCGTGCCATAATAAACGAGATTCCCACTACTATCAATGCCGAGCTGCCTCACAGAACATCTTTTTCTTCTTACCTGGAGATGGAATAACTAATAAAGTAACTTGTAATCTAACTTAGTTACTTTTAAAGTCAATTAATCAGTAAAGTAACTAAGTTACTTTCCAAAGGAGTAATCAGCAGTCATTAATCAGGTTAGTTTTTCAAGGTAACTGTGGCAACACTGCTCACCAGAGCAAAGGATCTCTGCACTTTCCCTGCATCCTGCACCTGTCTCTGACTCACTCTCATGCACTCTCTTAATAGACCTAATACATGACAAACAATTTGAAAGGGTTTGTTTTAGTATGTGGTCTATGAAAAAAGTAAAATAAGTAAAGTTGCAATGATACAATATTAATTACTAAATAATTAATAATAATTTATATTAATAATAATATTAATTAATTAATAAAATAAAAAATAATAATATTGCTACACATGCTGTAGAGAAAACTGCAGACCTGAATAATACACCCATAGAGTGGGGATCCAGTGGTATCCATGTTAGACTTTTTTAAAGTAGTTGCTGTCCACCTTCACCTTCCTTAAATTAAGGCTGCTCAATTAATCGAAATTTGATCTTGATTACGATTTAGGGGCCAAACGATCTCGGGGGAAATCGGGGGGAAACGATTTTTAATAATAATGAGATAGCGCACAATAACAAAGGTTTTATTTTGAAAAGCTCAGACAGGAAGCCGCTGCAGCTCCGTTAGTTTGACAGAAGCTGAAACACACGGTGAAATGTTTTAACTGTAAATAAAAGAGCAGAGTTTCCAGCCTGCGTCAGACGATGCTGAGTTTACTGACTGATTATTAAAAACCAGGAAGTGATGTGTGAACTATCGTCATGGTAACTAGCTCAGCTCTAATATCTCTGCACATTTTCTGCTTTGTGTTGCGTTAAGTGGCAGATAAAAGGCTGCTGCTTGGAGAGAAAATGAATTAAGCCAAATGGACAAGAAATGTCCAATACTGTAGATGCAGCATATTTCTAAAGTTTAAAAACATTGTTTTAATAATCGTAATTTAAATTTTGACCCAAATAATCGTGATTATGATTTTTTCCATAATAGAGCAGCCCTACCTTAAGTACAACCTCTTTGAAAATTTTCGGTCTGGTTTTCGCTCTACCCACAGTACAGAAACAGCTCTGGTTAGAGTCACAAATTACTTACTGATGGCAGCTGATGTTGGCTCACTTCCCTTCTCATCCTCCTTGATTTATCTGCTGCTTTCAACACTGTTGACCATAGTATACGCCTACACCAGTTACATCACACAATTGGACTCACTGACACTGCCCTTAAGTGGTTTCAATCTTACCTCACTGACAGAACTGAGTACATATCTTTTGGAAGTCCCGGACACATTCTGCCACCTGTGGGGTTCCCCAGGGGTCAGTCCTTGGCCCCATCCTTTTTACACTTTACATGCTCCCGCTTGGCCATGTCATCAGTCAGACTTTGGATCCCATTCCATTGCTACGCTGATGACACACAGTTTTATTTGAAAACTAACACATACTCCACTGCAGCTTTGACATCATCATCATCATCATCATCATCAACACTCACCACCTGTCTGGAGGAGATAAAGGTGGGGATGAAACACAACTTTCTCCAGTTGAACAGCTCAGAAACTGAAGCAATTTTAATTGGCACCCCACACCAGATTCAATCACCCTCCATAACCAGCATTACTTTCTCTGGTCATGACACTCCCCTCTCCTTATTAGTCACCAACTTTGGTGTAAGATTTGACCGTCAACTCACCTTTGAAGCCCATATCAAACTCATCTACAAGATCTGCTTTCACTATCTTAGAAATATTGCCAAACTTCGACCCACACTCACCTCATCTGATTCTGAAAAACTGGCATTACTTGCAATGCAATTCTCATTGGGATTGCTAGCAAGAGTCTCCAGAGACTACAATATGTTCAGAACAACGCTGCAAGGATCCTGATGAACACATCACACCTATTCTACATACACTTCATTGGCTTCCAATCTCTGCCAGGATTGATTACAAGACCTTGGTCCTGACTCACCAGTGCCTCTATGGCAATGCACACCGCTACCTAAAAGAACTTCTCACCCCACTAACCTCAAGTTGATCCCTCCGCTCTACTAATTCAAATTGCTTCCTCCTACCCAAGACTAGACTAGATCTACCATGAAAGATCAAGCCTATTGTTCAGCCCTCATCTGTAGAACGCCCTTTAGGAGCAGCTGAGGGCGCCACAGTCTATTGAGACTTTTAAAAAGGGACTTAAAACATTTCTTTTTAATAGATCTTTTGTATTTTGACTTCTGATGTGCATCAAAATAGTGAATGTTTCATGATAACATATGTTGTAATATTTGTGTCATTACAGACTTTCTAACTGTAAACTCTCAGAGACTCACTGTGAAGTTGTGGCCTCAGCTCTGAAGTCCAACCCTCATCTGACACATCTGGACCTGAGCTACAACTACCTGTCTGATTCATCAGTGAAGCGTCTGTCTGCTGGACTGGAGAGTCCAAACTGTAAACTGGAGACTCTGAGGTCAGTTCACTGACTGTCTGTTACTATTGTGATCTTAATGTTTAACATTTGAACCTAATTTATGTTCATACATAACTTACATCATGAGGTTAATTTTCTTTTTTACATATTTAATTTTTTACTGTACAAAGTTTAGTGTGTAGTTATAAAAGATGATTCTTAAAGACAGTGTAGAAAATTTCCACGGTTGTTAAATGATTGTTTATCATTTTCTGTAAAGAGTCACATCTGTATACAGAGTTTACATTTTCTAAACTTCTACATTTAAATCTTCTTCAGCTCTGAACAGATTATGAAACATTTAATAATTTCAAACATGAACTTTGTTTCTAAACTGACTTCATTTATTTGTTATTCAGATTGTTTGGCTGCAGTTTATCAAAGACCAGCTGCAATTATCTGGTCTCAGCTCTGAAGGACAACTCCTCCCATCTGAGAGAGCTGGATCTGAGCTGGAACATCCTGGAGGATTCAGACGTGAAGCAGCTGATTGATCTTCAGCAGAGTCCAGACTGCAGACTGGAGACTCTGAGGTCAGTAGAGAGTTGGAGTCAGTCTGTGCTGGTTTCAGCAGTTTAGTATTAAACACAGTCAGTATCAAAGCAAAGATCCAGTATTTCCTGGTGAAGCTCCAACCTTCTCAGTGCTGCTTTCCTCAGTGAAGCTGTGAGAGGAGAATGGTGACAGGCTTCAGGATTGGACAGAAAGACAGAGAGAGAGAGAACAGTCAGCCAAACACATGAGCCAGAAGCTTGTTGTGATCATGTGTTTGAGTTGATGTGAAGACGACTGTTGTTGTTGTGTTGATGTCTGCAGGAAATAAAGCTGGATTACAGCTGACAGCCTTACAAGATGTATGGAGACAGTGATCCTCATCATCAAATCTGATCTCAAAGTGTTTGTTCTCTCATTTCAACACTAAACTATTGATCAGTTCATCTTTGTCAGAGCTCTAAGATCAGTCTGACTGCAGCCTGCAAATCACTGGCTCTGATTTCACACAAGCATCATTACGTTTAGTAACCATGTGGTCTTTATACAGACCAGATCCTCTGCTGAAGTCCAGGAATCACAGCAGCTGTTTAGCTGAGAGCTCTGACTGATTGTCATGTGATGATTTAACAGCAGGAAACATCTTCAAATCCCACAGAGACTCTGTAGCTTTAAACTTTGATAAGAGTTGACATGTATCAGCAGTAAATCCATCAGTAAACTGATGAGTGAATGTCTCTGTTTCTGCAGTAATGATGTGTTCATGACTCTCAGCACTTTATTTCCTCTGTGTACTTGAGTGAAATCTGCAGAGGAAACACACTTGATAGTAAAAGTGTGTGCAGAGGCCTGTACTACGAAGCTGGATTTTCTCTTATCGAGGTAACTTCAGGGTTAACCCTGGGTTTTCCGTACTACGAAGCTGGTTCACTTCTTACCGGGGTAAATCACCATGGTAACTGATGCTGAACGGCTAACCTGCTCCGGAGCAGGTTATGTTCTGGATAAGAGATCGAGTATAAAAGCACCACCTCCTGACCAATCAGTTCTCTTAAAAAATGACCTGCCCATTCTTAAAAGATCCTGTCGACATTGGTGCGCAGATCGTGAGAGCAGTGCTTAGGAGAGTTTTTAGGGATAGATGCAATTTTTTAATTGACCAAAATATATATTTAAAAAATAATCCTTGAGGCACATGAGGGATATTATTCTGTATATTATACAGTTGGTTTGACATCCTGAGATCAAAGGGTCAGGGAGCATAATAACTGTATTTATTTATTGTAATTGTAAAAAATTGACGAAAAGATATATTTGTAATATAATCCTTGAGGCACATGAGGGATATTAGTCTGTAATACAGTTGGTTTGACATCATTCACTCAAATGGTTGAAGCATAATAGGTTTGTATTTTGAATGTTGAATAATAAACTAACTTAATGTGTCTATGAAAGGAAGGGCACTGAGGAAGCGCTCTGCCTGAAATGTCTGTGCCGTAATAAAGAGACATTGTGTGATCAGAGTGCTGTCCGTTTATATTGTCTGATAAATTAATATTGTATGATCTCATGAATTTACACATTAACAGAGTCGGCAATTTTCTGCCAGCATTTCTTCCTGGCTTTTGCTGCATCGGTGTTGCTTTTGGCCTGGATGATGTTTGAATTCTTCATATTGTTGAAGAATAATTGTCTGCTCCTCCATGGTAAAGTAGTCTGCTCTGCAGGGTTTCTCCATGTCTGTGATTGGTCAGACGCTGCAAACACCTCCCCTTTATGTGAGCGCGCAGAGATCCAGATTGGAAAACCCTGGGTTCAATTTCCGAGCTGATAACCAGCTTCGTAGTACCGCTTATCCAGATTGTGAATGTCTGGATAAATCAACGGAGAGATATCCTGGGTATGTTAATCCAGCTTCGTAGTACAGGCCTCAGGTGTGTGAGCTTGGAGCTCATTGTGTTCACTCCAACACGTCAACATGAGAGCTGAAAGGAAGCAAGCTACGCTGCACAGCTGTTCCACTTCTGAGGCCTGTACTACGAAGCTGGATTAACATACCCAGGATATCTCTCTGTTACCTGGGTTGACTTACCCAGACATTCGCAGTCTAGGATAAGCGGTACTACGAAGCTGGTTATCAACTCGGTAAATCAACCCAGGGTTTTCCAATCTGGATCTCTGCGCGCTCACATAAAGGGGAGGTGTTTGCAGCGTCTGACCAATCACAAAGATGGAGAAACCCTGCAGAGCAGACTACTTTACCATGGAGGAGCAGACAATTATTCTTCAAAAATATGAAGAATTCAAACATCATCCAGGCCGAAAGCAACACTGTTGATGCAGCAAAAGCCAGGAAGGAGTGCTGGCAGAAAATAGCTGACTCTGTTAATGTGTAAATTCGTGAGATTATAGTTTGATATATATATATATATATATATATATATATATATATATATATATATATATATATATATATATATATATATATATATATATATATATATATATATATATATATATAATTAAGTTAGTTTAATATTCAACATTCCAAATACAAACCTATTATACTTCAATCATTTGAGTGAATGATGTCAAACCAACTGTATAACATACAGACTAATATCCCTCATGTGCCTCAAGGATTATTTTTTAAATATATATTTTGGTCAATTAAAAAATTGCAACTATCCCTAAAAACTCTTTCTCTCCTAAGCACTCCTCTCACGATCCGCGCACCAATGTTGACAGGATCTTTTAAGAATGGGCAGGTCATTTTCTAAGAGAACTGATTGGTCAGGAGGTGGTGCTTTTATACTCGATCTCTTATCCAGAACATAACCTGCTCCGGAGCAGGTTAGCCGTTCAGCATAAGTTACCATGGCGATTTACCCCGGTAAGAAGTGAACCAGCTTCGTAGTACGGAAAACCCAGGGTTAACCCTGAAGTTACCTCGATAAGAGAAAATCCAGCTTCGTAGTACAGGCCTCTGGTCTGAACAGGACTGAAGTCCCTGCTGCTCTTTATACTGGATGTGCTGCATCACTGACTGACAGCTGATCAAGTGAGTCTCACTAAACACTCATTTATCTCCTCTGTTCTTTCTTCTTCTCTCAACAGATGGAAGTGATCTCTGTCAGAGTGAGAGTGAACATCCAGGAGTGTTGAGAGAGGATCAGCTGGATCCTGATGATCCATCTGGAGTCTGGATCTGGATTTTCATCTTCACTTAAGTCTCTTAACTGACTCCAAACTGAACAGTTATCTCTGGATTTAGCTGAAGATAAAAACAGGTGTTATAAGTCAGACTGTGAGCCTGGGCTCATATTTATCAAGCGTCTCAGAATCACACTGAGAGTTAACGAGGACTAAAACTAATGAATGAAGCAGAAGAGAATTGACTGTGAGTTTCAGCAGGAGAAGGATTACTGCTGGGAGAGAGTGAGACGTGGCTGTTTTACCACAGTCAGAGCAGCAGAGTAGAAATAATGATGACGTGTTGTAGTTTTCTCACAGTCTCAGCTGGAAATATGAAACAGTGGTCATTTGGTATATTATGTGTATAGACAGGTAACCAGGCAGGTAACTTACCAAGGTTATGGAACTAAACTATGAAGCCAACATTCATTATAAGATGATATTTACAAAGTGTAAAGAAAGCCTGAGAGATAAATGCAGATAACAGCAGTGTGAGTTAGTCATATCAGTGATATCTGACACATTTACAGTGTTTTTAGCATCAGATTCCCTCTTAGTGTTTCCTGTTGAGCTGTGGTGGAAGTATAGAAACAAAAAGAGGAACTTTACTTTAATGTTTTATTTTGAGAAATGTTCTATTCTGATGCTTTCCTGAATTGGTTGTGAGATTTATTTTGTGTATATAAGATGTGATGAATCTGATGGTGTTTCTTGTCTGAAATGGCGGCAGCGCTACTCTGACGCCATCTAGTGGCGATTGTTAAAAAAGTACCAGAGTTTCATCTCTTGTGCTTCTCTACTCTCTGGGACTCCTGAGCCGTCGCGAGGCTGCAGGATAACTCCTGAGCTGCTGTAGACTTTCACACAGACGGAGGTTTGGAAGGAATCACCTGCAGAAACTTTGTTATTTGTCTTTTTCTACTTTTATGTTGTAAAGCAGGCATGTCCAAACTATTTCATAAATGGCCATAATGTTCCTGCAGGTTTTAATTCCAACCAATCAAGAGCACACGATCCGACCAATCAACTGTCTGAAGACTGAGATCAGTTAATTAAATGCACCTGCAGCCTCATGATGGATCTTTATAGTTTATTTCTGTTATAAAGTTTCCAACACGCAGCTACTCACCTTTGTTTATCTTGATGCTTGTTTAGCTGCAGCTTCTTATTACAAACAAATAAAAACTGAAACACATATTTACTAATTAAATGAAATAAAGGTGTAAAACTCTAATGGAAGGCTCTTGTCTCTTTTATTAGTTTGTTTGTTGCAGCTGATTCTCATCACTGTAATGAAGAGTTTGCTTCAACTTTCAAGCTTCAATTAACTCCCACTGCTGCAGAACAGCTGTGAGTTTTAACTCGACTTCATCTCTTTTATAAATGACACTTTCAGTATTCTTTAATTTCTGATATTTAAACATTTCATTTTCACCCCTACTTACCTTTGTACCATTGAGGGGTTTTCACTTGACTTCAACTGCTGACATTATAATAAAAAGTAGAAAAATGAGTGTTATGAAACCTTTTCTAGTGGTGGATACTTCAGTACAAATAATATTAAATCCCACCTGAGAATTAGCAGATAAATGTGCTAAAAGTGAAGTTTCATATTTTATAACTTTTCTTACATGAAGAAGAAACAAGAAAAAGTCTCATTTGGATTTAAAGGAACAATTCAGATAATTCAAGAAGCAGTTTTAAAGCAGAATTAATCTTCTCACATATGAATTACATTTTATTTTACATTTAAAGTCTTTTATTTAATTCAACTTCAAAAATACATAAAAACAGATTCAGTTCAATAACAAACAGTTTTCATGTCATCTGTTTCCTAAAATGTTGAACTAGTCCTTTAAGCTGTGACTCAGGTTAAAGACATTAAAGGCCCATCAATCAGTTTAAAAGTGACTTTTTTTATTAACATCAACAAACACAAAAACTTTATTTTTCATTCTTTCATCTTTGGGAACAAAACTTGTTGAATTGCACTTAAATATTTAAAATGAACTCTTCACCTCAAAACAATCAAATCAGATCTTGTTGACATTTTAAATGTGTACATACACACTAAACATCAGTGTGTTACTGTGAGCCAGTGTGACACACGACAAGCTTCACAAACTGTCACTGATTTATTGTTTCTGCTACAAACGACATTCAGACCATGAACAAGTTCTTACTGTCAGTTTAAACAGAGCAGATTATAACAGGCTTTAGTTTGGCTCAATAATAAGAAATAACAGTAAAAGTGACTCAGAACAACATGAACAGTGTCGCTGCTGCTTCATCAGGAAGTAGAAACAGTAGAAATCATTTCATCATGTGAGCTTCAACTGTATTTGATTGAATTTAAATCCAGAATGAAATGTACTTGTTGATGAATCACTACCTCCATCATCTCACTTTACTCAGTTTATCTCAGATTATTGTTCAAACTTCAGTCTCAAACTAAATCTCACAATGTGGTGTGAAAAACTAAATGAGGAGGATATCACTTTGTCCCTGAAGTCTCTGGACTCACTAATGTCTGAGTGCAGCACGGTCTACATACAGGAACATTCAAATGTCAACTCTAGCTCATATCTCACTCTCATGGTTTCACATGTTATGTGTTCACAGGGACAGTTGAAGACGAGGTTGAGTTAAGTGTGAAACAGCAAAACAGCTGAGGAAGTCTATCTGTCGCCATGGTGACTGTTGCTTCCTGCCCATCCATTTAACCCCCCCCCCACCCCACCCCACCCCACCCCCTTCATCAGAAGTGCCTCCACAGCAGTGACTGTTACTGGGTTTGGAGTGACTCGGTGGTGAAGTGGGTTTGGGATTGGATCTGGATCTCACACTGATAAACTTTCAGGTCTCCAGATTCTTGGTTCTAAGTCAGTGCTGACATCACTGCTGCCCCCTACTGGAGGGAGGGAGAACAGGAGTAGAGTTCTTGTGTTTGCTGGTTGTGAAGTAAAGTTAAAATGAGGCAGAGTGAAGCTTGTAGGATGTAACAAATGTTTTAAATAAAGTGTTAAAGGCAAGAATATAAAACCAGAAGCTTCAAGTGAAACTTTCGTCAGCACTGATGATGCTCTATGCCTTTTAGAGTCCAGCTTGATGTTTCTTCCTGTTAAAGGGGAGTGAGCCTGCTGCAGTGCTGCTCATGGGGGTAATGTTGGGTAAATTAAAGAATATGGTGAAAACACAAGCACAACATAAATAACAGTCAATTGAAATGAAAATGATGTAATGCAGTTCATTATGGTGGAAAAGGGTTTGAGTTTATTTCTAAAGCATTAATTAACTAAAAAACTGCATTACCATTTTTACTGTATGTGGTTGTTTGTGTGTGTGTGTGTGTGCATGTGTGTGTGCATGTGTGTGTATGAGTGTGTGTGTGTGTGTGTGTGTGTGTGTGTGTGTGTGTGTGTGTATGAAAGGCAGAAACTCTTAATTTTGTGGGGAAAACAGAACAACGTTAAACATACATTCAGGATCATCATCATTACATTTACAGAATAACGTCTGCTTCTGCATGTTAGTCCTACATGAACGTCATTTCTAGGAGACAGAGCTGCGAAACAACAACATCACAGTCAAAGAACAAGAAGATAAACACATTTCTGAGTGAAGGCCTTCCAGGAGGTGTAACTCTTACAACTCTGACGTGGATCAGTTCACTGTGATGACGTGATGATTAGTTAGAGTCACATCCACAGCCGTGTGACTCTGGAATGTTTGAATTATAACAGGCAGTGTGTGTGTGTGTGTGTGTGTGTGTGTGTGTGTGTGTGTGTGTGTGTGTGTGTGTGGTGTGTGTGTGTGTGTGTGTGTGTGTGTGTGTGTGTGTGTGTGTGTGTGTGTGTTTAACACCCTTGGACAGCATCATATCACGCCCTCAGAGGGTTGAAATGTCAGACATGCTATCACCCTGTCTGACTCAAACACACACACGTTTGTCCTTCTAACCTTGTGAGGACCCAAACTGACATAATGCCTTCACAAGCCCCTTCCCCTGACCTGTACGTCAGCTCAGTGGTGCAAAGTAACTGAGTACATTTTCTCAAGAACTGCTTCGATGTACTTGTACTTTACTAAGTAGTATGTATTTAGTGCGGTGCAGTAAAAAGTACAATATTTCACTCTGAAATGTAATGGAGTAGAAAGTATAATGAGCATAAAAGTAAATAATCCAGTAAAGT
>NC_070586.1:2886374-2896374 GCF_027409825.1 Scomber japonicus | reverse complement strand
TATTACTCAGGTACTTGGATACAATTTGAAAAAACCAAAAACTGAAAACAGCTTTAGTTAATTTTCAGATGCAGATTTGACTCAATGGAAAATATAACAAGCTTTTAAAATCCAACACATTGTTAAAGATGAAACCATTCAGCAGTGTGTAGTCAGCTCACATTTCAGATGTCTATGAGTTGTTAACAGCTCCACCAAATACTGATTCTTCCCTCTAAACTTCTCACATGCTTTCATTTCAATAAATGTTCAAATGATCCAATATTTCAGCAAAAATCAAAGATTAGAGAAAAAGTCCAAAAACTGAAAACACATTAATCATCTCAGCAGCCCTCACATTTATCTGCTGACCCTTTGGAGGGGCCCCACCCCTAGGTTGGGAACCACCATGCTTCACTATTAATAATCTAATGATGTCATATATAATAATATATGAGTCAGAGGGACCAAACCACTACTTTTACTGTAATACTACATCGCTCATAATACTTATCTGATTACTTCTTCCACCACTGGTTTGATACTTGTACTTTTTTACCACTTAGATGTGTCTACATTAACATAACACTTAAATCTACAGTTTTAAACCATTTACTGACTCTTGGAGACCAACTTCAGATCTAACTGAATTCAGTTAGAACTTACAGTAAACTCAGCTTGAAAGTGCAATTTACCTCTAGCTCCAAGTCTTGGTGCCTTCTAGAGGCTGAAACAGAGTCTCTCAGCTCGTTGTGAAGTTGGTGTTTGGTACGTATTAACTGGTAGTATCAGTTGTAGCAGACAGTATTAACAGCAGCAGTAGTTTGACACCCAGTGTTATGTTGTTGCAGATGAATGTGGCTCTGATCCATGATAGACTCCACATTAAGACGTTCTGGGAGAAGAGGATTGATGCTCACTCTCAGAATACTTGCAGCGAGGAGGACAGGATGAACGGTAGCGCACTCCAGAAGTTAGTAACATCATATCAGCCTGCTCAACACCACAAAGAAACACTTAGTTATACAGCAGCAAGTCAACCTCTAGAAAACAGATCCACAGCCACATTAGCAGCTCTGTGAGGCTGAACCTGAACTAGCATGTTCATGTTTAGCAAGTGTAATATTAACCATGCTCAATGCCTTGGTTTAGCATGTCAGCATGCTAACATTTGCTAGTTAGCACTAAAAGCACAGCACAGCTGAGGTTGATGGGAGTGTCATTAGTTTTGCAGGTATTTGGTCATAAATGAAAGCACTGGACAAAATGTAATGTTGATCAACTGATGGGGCTGAGTGAAAAGTCAGAGGTTCAAAATACATTCATCATAATCCAAATTCAATGTTTGAGCAGATGATGGCTCTAGATGAAAAGTTATAATGAATCCTGAGGAAAGCATGAATGTGTGGACCAAATTTCACAGTAATCTATGTAATAGTTGTTGAGATGTACTTCAACAAACATCTCGTGGTGGCACCAGAGGAAAAGTCGAAGGATGACCAAAGTCTGTAGGATTCATCCTGAAGGGAACATGAATGCCTGAACAAACACTCATAACAATCCATTGAATACTTTCAGATTGGACTAAAGAGGTGAACCTTCATTTCCATCCATTGAGGCGTTCTGCTAACATAGTTAAAAACTAACCAACATACAGTTTTAAAGAGGACTCATATTCTTCACATCTCCAGCTCTATATTAATATTCTGTGTCTCTACTGGAATATCATTGCATGAAAAACTCCTTATTTATCTTCTACTAGTCCTTTAAACAGCCGCTCAGTTCAGCCTCTGTCTGAAACAGGCCATTTTAGCTCCTGTCTCTTCTTCGACATGGAAGAAGAATGTGTGGAATAAAAAAGTTGACATGATTAATCTGTGAAGTCATCTCAGATCTCTAAAACACACTGTATTCTCTACAAATGTCTTTATCCTGAAAGCATCAACTTATTGAGCTCTTTGAATCTGTGATCAAACGGAGGATGAATGTGGTTTCAGTGGTGCAGGACACATGCCTGTCTGGTAAATAGACTCATCTAAAAACAGATCCTCATTACAAACAGGCTTGTCTCTCAGCAAGAGGGAGGACATACCAGGATACACACACCACGTCGACCCTTTCAGACAGTCTGTTTGTTAAAGGTCTCAGTAATGATGATCACTAATGAGCTGAAACATCAGACAGACTGAAACCTGAACCCATCCTGTCCAGTCACTTACAGAATAAAAAGATCAATATAAAACAATCAAAGATATGACGCTCTGGAGATGCTGATGCCATTTGTTTAGCTTGAAAGAAGATCCAACAGTTTATGTTTGTGTGGGGCTATGAATGAAAACCATCCTGCTGGGAAGGTCAACCCATTAATGTTGAGTGATGAAGCTGTGAGTGAGCTCTGTCAGTATCAAACAGGTTTTATATGACTTGCAAATGATTAACAAGTTCTGTAAGATAAGATATTGCTGTTGGGTTTTCACCAATCACATTTAAACATATTTCATAGTAGCCAAAAATAATGTCAACATGACTTTAAATGTATTCATCGTTTTATTGGAGGGATGAATCAGAGGCTGTGTTGATGGACAGCAGCTGGGGAGAGGTGTTTCAGTGTCGGTGTTTGACAGCACCAAAGGAGCATATCAGTGTCTATGTTGATTGACAGCAGCTGGTTGGGCGTGTATGTGCTAGTGTCCATGTTTGATTGACAGCAATTGGCAGGTGTTACATCAAATGAACGCAGATAAAGTAAACACACTGCTGTCACTACGAGTCGTGGACAGACAGCATGTTGTTAACAGAGCAACAACCAGACCAACACCTAATGGGTTTAAGTGACAATTGCAGGTATGTTTACATACCATCATATTTACATAATTGACATTAGTGGTGTACTTGTCTCTGGTAAAAGTCTGTTCGGTGGCTTGTTCATCAAGCTAAGCTGCAGGACAAGAAGTACGTTCATGTTTGTAAGTTAGATGAGAAGGAGACTTTCACAGTAAAGTGGGTTAATGTGGGTTGTTGTTCAGAATCTGTGGCTCTTGTGTAGCAGGATGCAATCAGGCTCAGTGTGACCATCTGCTCTGCCTGTATGGAAGAACTCCATCTGACAGTATTTCATCAAAATGACGTTATTATGCGTGAGTGCCATCATGAAATTAGACATGGTCCGGGGCCTTTGAGCAAGAGGCCCTCAATGATGGGCTGGACCAATCCTCTTCATGTTAATAATTATTGTTGCTGTTGGAAAGTTAGCATGTCCAAAACTTAATATGGAGTTAAGAAGCTTCCACCAAACTGCAGTGTTACCAATCAGAATAAAATAAAAGTTGCTTCTAAGAAAATTAAGTCTAATGATTGACTGTTTAATGTCAATTTCACATGTGAGAAGTGGTGATTGATTAGCAGGCCACAATGCACTGTGGTTAGGTTGTTTTTTTCTCAAAGAAGAACACAGGAAGTGTAAAGATACGTTACGATATGTTATCTTTTAATGTCAGTTGGATTTGAATTCTTTCACCATGATTGTATTGGTAGATGTCTTAGTAGGACAAATCTAAAACCTCATCAAATAAATAATCCAAGAGGAGGGTCCACACTGTAATCTGACACCACAGGGTCGGTTATCTCCTGGTCCGCCAAATGTTGCATCAGCGGTTCAATTTGTATTTAGTAGAGAGTTTAGATACTGCTCTGTCACAGCGAAGCTGTCGGCAATCAGATTCCTTCATTACATTATAATTCTTAAGCATATAGCATACACGTATATCCTCTTTTTGAACCTTCACCTCTTAGCATTACACCAACCATTAGACCTAGCCCTCCTAACTCCAGTCATCGGCTCCTCTATCCCTCCTTATCCTCACACCGCCTCCTCATCCTCAACACACCTAATCCCCCTGCTATCCATTACTCTGTACCCCTAATCCCCCAACTATCAATGCCATGTATCTCCTAATCCCCCAGCTATCTTTTACCATGTACCCCTCAACTCCACAGCCATCTGCCCCCCCCAGTCACTTCTAACCCCGGCTCTAGTCCCCGCTAATTGTGTCCGTTATGTGTGACCCGGGTGGAGGCTGGAAAAATGTGTTGCAGAGAGTCGAGGTGATAATGACAAAGCGATGAGTGATGGAGGTTGGCTGACACGCAGACACGAAGCTCAGATACACAAGCTGAATTTAGAAGATGCTCTTTTGAAATATTCAATAAGGACGTCTTCAGTCTACAGTCTGGAACTTGATCTGAAATCTGTCACGTTCTTGATCTTGATAAAAAAACAACTGGTACCTTTTTATAATTTATACATCAGAACATGAAATGCCTGGATTAACCACAGTGTGACCACTTAATGAACTGATTGGTAAGATGCTTGACTGGTTAAATGTTTCTGGCTGTTGTCAATATTCTTAAGTTAATGCTTTTTATTTATTGAAAACTATGCGGAAGAGGATGGATGGATGGATGGAAAACTATGACGACAGTACATTTAGGCTGTTGGTATGAGATTCACAATCCATCAGATTTAGTGGAACCCGAAATTAAACTACTTATTTTATGTCAATGCCAGTTTTTCCTCAAGATGTCAGTAATCTAAAATCCCAACAGTACTGTAAAGCAACTGTAAACACACAAACAAGTGAGTGGGGCTAAGGCAACATCCGACCAAAAGATGGCGCTGACTAGAAGCTGCAACTCTGTGCTTCAATCCAGCTACAAATCCAGAGTGTGGTTGGACACTTCATCCTGTCCTCTGTCCTCCTGCCTCTGCTGCAGATGTGATTTACTGCTGCAGGGATGGCTGGTAGAGGGAGGAGCTGTTGAGTCTTAGCCAGCAATGACATTTACAGGAGGTTTTATTAGCTTTAGTAACATGCTGGAGGTGGATGGGACGATGTGGGCGAATCTGGTTGCTCCATGTTTATGCTTGTTGAACAGGGGGTTGGATAAAGTCTGCAGTTTGTTACACTCACACTGACGAACATAAAGAGTAAAACGTTGCGTTTCACGTCATCCTGATTTTCTGTTTGAGTCCATAACTGCTACATCTCTGGAGTGGTTTGTGGTTTTTAACGTTAGCGACTGAAGCTGAGCTATGAGGAAGAAGTTTTATTGTTCAGGTGTTTCATTGGGAGCAGAGGTCGCTATAGAAACCACCTGGAAACACCAGATTAGTGAGACACGAAGGCAGTCTGTCCTATCTGTCTGTCTGTCTTTGTATCTGTCTGTCTGTCTTTCTATCTGTCTGTCTGTCTTTGCATCTGTCTGTCTTTGCATCTGTCTGTCTTTCTATCTGTCTGTCTTTGTTTCCGTCTGTCTGTCTTTGTTTCCGTCTGTCTGTCTTTGTATCTGTCTGTCTGTCTTTGCATCTGTCTGTCTTTGTATCTGTCTGTCTTTGTGTCTGTCTTTGTTTCCGTCTGCCCTTGTTTCTGTCTGTCTGTCTTTGTATCCGTCTGTCTGTCTTTGTATCTGCCTGTCTGTCTGTCTGTCTGTCTTTGTATCTGCCTGTCTGTCTTCGTATCTGTCTGTCTGTCTTTGTATCCGTCTGTCTGTCTGTCTTTGTATCCGTCTGTCTGTCTTTGTATCCGTCTGTCTGTCTTTGTATCTGTCTGTCTGTCTTTGTATCTGCCTGTCTGTCTGTCTGTCTGTCTGTCTTTGTATCTGCCTGTCTGTCTTCGTATCTGTCTGTCTGTCTTTGTATCCGTCTGTCTGTCTGTCTTTGTATCCGTCTGTCTGTCTTTGTATCCGTCTGTCTGTCTTTGTATCCGTCTGTCTGTCTTTGTATCTGTCTGTCTGTCTTTGTATCTGTCTGTCTGTCTTTGTATCCGTCTGTCTGTCTGTCTGTCTGTCTTTGTATCCGTCTGTCTGTCTTTGTATCTGTCTGTCTGTCTTTGTATCTGTCTGTCTGTCTTTGTACCCGTCTGTCTGTCTTTGTATCTGCCTGTCTGTCTTCGTATCTGTCTGTCTGTCTTTGTATCCGTCTGTCTGTCTGTCTTTGTATCCGTCTGTCTGTCTTTGTATCTGTCTGTCTGTCTTTGTATCCGTCTGTCTGTCTGTCTGTCTTTGTATCCGTCTGTCTGTCTGTCTTTGTATCCGTCTGTCTGTCTTTGTATCTGTCTGTCTGTCTTTGTATCCGTCTGTCTGTCTGTCTGTCTTTGTATCCGTCTGTCTGTCTTTGTATCCGTCTGTCTGTCTTTGTATCTGTCTGTCTGTCTTTGTATCTGTCTGTCTGTCTGTCTGTCTGTCTTTGTATCTGTCTGTCTGTCTTTGTATCTGTCTGTCTGTCTGTCTGTCTGTCTTTGTATCCATCTGTCTTTGTATCCGTCTGTCTATGTATCTGTCTGTCTGTCTTTGTATCTGCTGAGGTCAGAAGGATTATCAGCAGCTGAAAGAACAAATGGAATAATCCAAAAAACTTGCAGTGAACAGATAGTGAGGACAGCTGACAGTGAGGGTTAGGTTACACACACACACACACACACACACACACACACACACACACACACACACACACACACTGGTGTTTCCATCACTTTAGAGGACATTACATTGACTTACACTGATTTCCTGGAGACTTGTATAAACTTTAACACCATGACCAACACATGCCAAACCCTAACCTTAACATAACCCTAAACTAACCTTAACATAACCCTAAACTAACCTTAATATAACCCTAAACTAACCTTAACATAACCCTAAACTAACCTTAACATAACCCTTAACTAACCTTAATATAACCCTAAACTAACCTTAATGTAACCCTAAACTAACCTTAACATAACCCTAAACTAACCTTAACGTAACCCTTAAACTAACCTTAATGTAACCCTAAACTAACCTTAACATAACCCTAAACTAACCTTAACATAACCCTAAACTAACCTTAACTTCAATCCAACCTCCAACCTTCACCTTAAAACCAAATCTTGAAGTTGTGAGGACCGATCAAAATGTCCCCACAACACAGAAGTGTCCTCACAATGCTGGTTTGTGTGTGTGTATGTGTGTGTGTGTGTGTGTGTGTGTGTGTGTGTGTGTGTGTGTGTGTGTGTGTGTGTGTGTGTGAGTGAGAGAGAGTGAAGGTCATAAACTGTCAGTGAGGTAGTGGCACGATGATACATATTGGATATATATATTAGATATGCACTGTCTCCTGCTCCGAAGAGTATTTTTAAATGTGAGCGTATTTAATCTCAGACACACAGCTTCCATCACATTGATTTACTTTAACGTTGAAGGATTAGTGAAATATATATGATTGAATGCTCGCATACACAAGTCAACACATGTATATATCATTGTCCTTTGTTACATAAAACAGGAGAACCAAATTATTTCAATGAATTATATGAAATGTAAAGAATCCAACAATATATTTGAATGTATTTAAGGAAATGTGTTGGTTACAGCAGTGAGGTCGCATGGTAAAGAGGTGGAACCTGATTGTATTAGGAACCTACACAAAATATTAATTAAGCTTAGTGTGAATAACTCGCTTGGTGTGTGTGTGTGTGTGTGTGTGTGTGTGTGTGTGTGTGTGTTTCCAGGTTAAGGGAGGAGTGGCTCGTTCGTCTGGAGAGTCGAACCAAACACCTGAAGACCGACAACTACATCAAGAAGCTCAAGCAGGAGAAATCAGCTGATGAGACAAAATCTGATCAGATCAGTTCAAACGAAGAAGAACTCTGATGCTGCAGAGATCAGCTAACTCCTAACCCTTTATCCGACTGTGTGATTGTGTAGAGTAATAAACTTTTTGTCAAATAATGTTTTGTTTGTTCTGTATTCACTGGTGGAAAGTAACATTTACTCCAGTACTGCTCTGTAGTATTGGGGCACTTGTACTTTCCTTGAGTGTTTCCATGTGATGCTACTTCATCCTTCCACTCCTCTACATTTATAGGGTTAGTTGCTGGACATCAGAAGTGTAGAGCACACACACGTTGGTGCGGAGAGCTGAGTGTCCCTCTGGTGGTAAAGAGGAGGATAAACGTTTCCTCTGATCTATTGAACGCTGTAGAGCAGGGGTCTCCAAACTATTCCACAGAGGGCCATGTGGCTGCAGGTTTTAGTTCCAACCAATCAAGAGCACACCATTTGACCAATCAGCTGTCTGAAGACTGAGATCAGCTGATTAAATGAATCAAGTCTGGTGTGCTCCTGCTTGGTTGGAATGAAAACCTGCAGCCACATGGCCCTTTGTGGAATAGTTTGGAGACCCCTGCTGTAGAGCTTTGAGTGAAAGTCGCCTGCTGAGGTGAGAAGTCTTTAGTCTTTAGAAGAGTGTGCACAAAACAAAGAGAGAGAGTATAAATATTGTTTATTGACATTAATATACAGTAACTGGCCTCTTTCTTAGGTACAATAAACATCTCTGCTTTAAATTCTACATTTATGAAGTTTATACAAGGTGATAATTCCACTTTATGTTTATTACTGGTCATACTGGGTGATGGTGGTGTATTAGGATGCATTATATTGAATGATGTTCCTAATATTTTGTCCACACCATTAACATACATGAGACAGATTAGGAACATGATTCATTTAACGAAGGTTCAGTTTGTGGTGCTCAACTCCAGAAATTTAGCATCTAACTTGGTCAACTCCACAAATTCTCCTTAATTACTTGAATGCATCATGTAAGACTAAATCTGTTGATATGAGTGCTTCTTGCTTTAAGGTCCATTACATTTACATACCGAGATGTCAAACTATTCCCTTAAGAAGAAGAATAACTAACAGTCCTCAGTATTTTATTGCTCCCTGCACATTTACATTTGTTTTCTGATTGGTTCAAAACTGAGTCCACACATTAAAAACTCTTCACACAGTCGACACAACAGCCACAAGTAAGGATCAAACTGTGACACGTATGCATAGTTGTCATACAGAAAGCTTCAAATATCCTCAATACTTTTCCCATTCAAACACTAACAAGCAACAAAACTCATCTTATATTTTCATACTGATCATAACCTCACTGAAATAAATCTACATTCAACTAAAAAACAAGACGTGCTGTCAGAAATAAAGCCCACTGAAAGCTTTCCTGCTGTAGAAAACACAGTAGTCCATTTCTATAGAGAGCTACACATCTGACTGTATTTACACAATATACACATTTCTACGAGGGATGAGTCATTAAAACTGAATAACTGAATAATCATTTGCAGGAACTAACTTCGACCTTTGTGCTGTGGAAAACCTTAAATCAAGAGCTGAGCTGCGTAGTTTAGTATGAAGGGTTCATTAACATCTACTGGAGAGCAGTTTTCACTTTCAGCCACTAGGGGGAGCTCTAAGCTAATGTAAACCCCCTCCACGCTGTAATATATTTAGATTTTTTCTTTTAGTGTTTCTGTAAATAAATGAAGGCTGATTATCATTTAGATTAATACTAGTTTGTGCAGTTAAAGCTTGTTGTTTGTTATGAATATTGAAAGTTATTTTTGACACATGATCTATTTAGTTCTTGTGAATGTCAGCCTGCAGCAAATATTTGGTTGTTTATTGGTTATACCTACTGTGGAAAACTGGGCTCATGCACCTTATTTCTAAACTATCAACCGTTAAAACTATAGTCAATCAAACAGTGATGTAATGTAAAGATCCTCATGTGCTGCCTGTTGTTAGTGTTTTTATCTCTGTGTGTTTGTGTGTCTCTGCTGTCTGCTGTAAAGTTCAACATGTGGCCTCTGATGAACAGTGAAGGAACCAATCAGAAAAAACTGAACTGTATTGTCTCTCAGGTTGAAGGTGATGTTGGTCAGTACAGACTGTGGATCGGTAGGATCGAAGTGTTTTTGGTCATTTCCACTAGTTTCTCTTTCAGTGTCTGTTTCTGGACTTCAAACCAGACGTAGCGAGGGTTTTCCACAGGAGGCGGCTGTCCCGTTTCCGTCCACTCCACCTTCTCCCCATCCTCGTTGCGTTGGACGCGGTCGGGTTTTAGAGCCACCAGCGTGTTGAAGCAGACGCCGTCGGTCTTCCCGTGCTGCCGGCCGTTGTGCTGCAGGCT
>NC_070586.1:2876374-2881374 GCF_027409825.1 Scomber japonicus | reverse complement strand
GTACTTGTACTTTACTGTAGTACAGTTTGTGGTACTAGTACTTTACTGCAGTACAGTTAGAGGTACTTGTACTTTATTGTAGTACAGTTAGAGGTACTAGTACTTTACTGTAGTACAGTTAGAGGTACTAGTACTTTACTGTAGTACAGTTAGAGGTACTAGTACTTTACTGTAGTACAGTTAGAGGTACTAGTACTTTACTGCAGTACAGTTAGAGGTACTTGTACTTTATTGTAGTACAGTTAGAGGTACTAGTACTTTACTGTAGTACAGTTAGAGGTACTAGTACTTTACTGTAGTACAGTTAGAGGTACTAGTACTTTACTGTAGTTCAGTTAGAGGTACTTGTACTTTACTGTAGTATTTCCATGTGATGCTACTTTCTACTCCACTACATTTATTGAACAGCTTTAGTTACTTTTCAGATGCAGATTTGACACAATAGATAATAAAACAAGCTTTTGATGTAAAAGTAGTGGTTAGGTATCATCAGATGGTCATTATTCAAATCAACCAACATTTTGTGACTGATTCTGTAAATGCTAATCTGCCATAACTTATACACAGTACATATCAGCTTCACTGTGCATGAAGCACAAACAGAAACACATATTGTCTGTTTTAGTTATTTAACATAGGTTGTTTTACTCTTGCAGGTTCATAGCTCAGAGATCAGATCCACCTCCCGCACCTGAAACCCAACAGGACGTCCTGCTTCTCAGCCAATCAGAGCTCCACCTGCCAGCAGAGGAGAGACAAAGAGGAGTATCGTGGTGCGTTCACAGTCCTCGGTGTTCATCCTCTTGTCTGTGTTGAGCTCACACACAGGCAGAGCTCAGCGTGTTCTTCAGTGTCGCAGCATGAATCAGACTGACATCAGAAGAAGATCAGTGGTCTGCTGAGAACTGAACTGACTGAAGATACTTTACATTAACACGGCTGCTGTCAGCATGTCCTCGTAGCTTCCTGCAGACCTGGTTCCTGATTGTTCTCCATTTTAAAAGAAGAAGCTTCGTCTTGTGTGAGGATCTGTCGTGTCTGATGTCGCGGCACAGTAAGCTGCAGAAGCAGGTTCTGGCTCTGTACCGGCAGTTCCTGCGCGCCGGCCAGGACAAACCGGGCTTCATCCCCCGAATCCGCGACGAGTTCAGAGAAAACGCTCGCATCAAGAAGACGGACGTGATGCACATCGAGTACCTGTACCGACGTGCTCAGAGGCAGCTGGAGCAACTGAAGGACACCAACACCAAACAGCTGGGCTCCTTCTCCAAACCCAAAGAGCAGAGCTGACCTCTGACCTGCACCACGTCATGTGACCCTGAATCACACCGACTAATACCTCAGAAAGCAGTTATCACCAAAATAACATGCTGAGATGCTGCATTCAAATCCAGTGGGACATTTCCTGCTGAGTACAGAGAAGATGTGATGTGATAGACTGACATACAGACATTGCACTGAATTCATACAACAGTAACAATAAACTCTGTAATGGACAAAGCTGTGATGTAGAAATATTAATATTGCAGTTATTATATATATTTTAATCATTATATAATTACCATAGTAGCACGATCCATCATTCAGTGTGTCTACACCAAGTATCCTGGTGATGGTTTGTGCATGTTAACATCAACACCAGGGGCCACAATCATAAAACTGTGTGCCACAAATCTGTAGACACATTCTTTTCATCAGATTGTAAAGCTGTGCATAGGCATCCATATTATTCATCCACGACATGGTCACAGTAAATCATCAGCAGCGATATCTCAGTTGTGTTATTGTGTTATGTCCGTGGCTCAGATCCAGACGTCTGATTGTGTAAGCAGGTGTGTCATCAACTTTATCAATCAATTTTATTTGTCGGGTCTCAAACTGTTTCTGAGTGTTTCTCTGGCAGCTCAGGTAGTCAAACTATAACCATACAGAGACGATTGGTGTGGCCAAAATTAAGAATTTTAAAAGACTTGTTTCACAGATAAAGTATGACAGTTATGAAGAAGATGTATCCGTGATGATTAGACCTGGAATGATGATTATTATTATGTGGAATAAATGACTTATGACTATTATGACAATGACTTATTTAAGTGTATTTTACATTTTGGATTCGTGGCAGTATATGATAATCATTGGCGATAATATAACTAATGACTCAAACCAACAACAGAACATTGAAAGAGCCACCTCGACTAGCTGTTATTACCACGACTACAACTACTGAGTCCTGAGTCCTGAGTAAACCTGCAGTTGATTTTGCCTCCATGAATGTCTCCTCTCTAAATGTGTCTTTTTCACACAGTGCAATATGAATGTGTTACGACGAGGATGGGATTCGAACCCACGCGTGCAGAGCACAATGGATTAGCAGTCCATCGCCTTAACCACTCGGCCACCTCGTCTGATAATGGTTGTTAGAAGTACTACTATTCCTCCTCCTCCTCCTCCTCCTCCTCCTCCTCCTCCTCCTCCTCCTCCTCCTCCTCCTCCTCCTCCTCCTCCTCCTCCTCCTCCTCCTCCTCCTCCTCCTCCTCCTCCTCCTCCTCCTCCTCCTCCTCCTCCAGTAGTCTGGTGGCAGGATGAAGGAACCTGTTCAAAATAAAAATTGACTGATTTATTCATGCTAAATCTTCAAAAAGGCTAAATAACAACAAACGGCTACAGTTTCAAAATTAAAACGTGTTTATTAATCAGAGCATTCTGCTTAGCTGCCGACTCTTCAGCATTAAAAGGTTCATCTGACGAATGCCGGAGTAACGCTCACATCCAGAGGACTGTTAACCAAGCAGCAGCAGTTACCATCGGCCTGGATCACTGAGAGCAGCCAAACGACATAAAGTCCTGATTAAACCTGCAGTTGATTTTACCTACATGAACAGCTCCTCTGATTGGATCATCTGAATCTGCTGCTCCAAATACTCCTTTTTCACACAGTCGAATATGAATGTGTTACGACGAGGATGGGATTTGAACCCACGCGTGCAGAGCACAATGGATTAGCAGTCCATCGCCTTAACCACTCGGCCACCTCGTCTGATGCAACCAAAACGATTACTATTACTGCTGGTTCTACTACTACAAGTAATACTACAACCTCTGCTACTACGCAGGTCTGCTGCCAGGATGAAGGGGCCTGTTCAAAATAAAAAGAGCACATCCTTTTCATAAAATAAAGCTGGAGACGGTTTCATAAAATAAAAGCACTGATTTATTCATGCACATGTAATAGGTATGTCAGGAACATACTTTCAACACAGCTTACTTTTGGTCAGTGGTGCGTGGATTGACTCTCTCCTCCTTAACTGGAGGAACGGTCAATTAGCACAACACAGCTGACTAAAGTGGAGTTGCTACGACGAGGATGGGATTCGAACCCACGCGTGCAGAGCACAATGGATTAGCAGTCCATCGCCTTAACCACTCGGCCACCTCGTCTGATGATAACTGCTGAAATTCCATCTTCTCGTGTCTCTGTTTGGACACGCTGTGAAACAAAGTGAAGCACTGTGACAGTTTTGAGAGTTAGAGTCACATGTCCTTGAACATCTGTGTGTCCTTCTCTCCTTCTTTCTCTCCTTCCATCTCTACTACTCCTCTCATTCTCTACTTCCTTCCATCTCTACCTACTCTTCTCATTCTCTACTTCCTTCTTATCTTTTCTATCTTTACTACATCCTCCTCTTCTTCTTTCCTTCTCTATTTCCTCCTCTCCTTCTGTATCTCTCTTTACCTCCATTCCTTCTCTACCTCATTCTTTCCTTCTCTATCTCCTTCTGTCTCTCTCTTTACCTCCTTCTCTACCTCTTCCTCTCCCCCACCTCCTTCTATTCTTCTTTTAGTCTCTCTCTTTACCTCCTTTCCTTCTCTATCTGGGAGAGAAGGAGGTAAAGACAGAAACAGAAGGCTGTTTCTGTCTTTACCTTCTCTCCCTTCTTCTATCCTACTCTACCTTCTTCTCTCCTCTGTTCTTTCTTTCTCTATCTCATTCTGTCTATCTCTCTACCTCCTGTCCTACTCTATCTATCTCATCCTCTGCTTCTTTCCCTCTCCATCTCCTCCTCTTCTGTTCCTCTACTTTTTCTTTTCTTCTGTATCTCCATCTGCCTCCTCTCCTTCTCTATCTCCTTCTTTCTTTATTTCCTTCTCTACACGCCTTCTCCCTAACGAAACTCTTATTTTGAAAAACCATTTCCGCTTGTCTCTTATTGTGAAACACCACCGGATGTCTCATTGTTTTGTTTTTTTTAGCTTGACGGGTCGATCAGCTGTTGGTTGCAGTTGTCAACATGTCGCATTAACCGGTAACTAACCGGGTTTAACCGGGCTAACGGACGGAGAGCGGGGCTCGGTTTTGGCGGGAGAATGGAGACGTTCAGCAAGCTAACGAGCATGCTGCTGCACGCGCTGGAGACGGTGAGTTAGCACGCGCTGGAGACGTTGAGTTGGCAGCTAGCAGAGTTAGCTCCGTCAGCTAGCCGCTCAGATAACGCGATAAATAAAAGTTAAATAAAGTCTAACAGCGTGATGTCAGAGTGTGTGTCAGAGTGTGTATCTGTGTGTGTGTTAGTGTGTGTATCTGTGTGTGTATCTGGGGCAGATTTACACTTTAACGCTCATTTAAACGCAGCGAAACTAAGTTGTTGAAGTTTGGAGTTAATGTGAATAACGTGACCTATCTGCCTCTCTCTCTCTCTCTCTGTCTATCTCTCTCTCTCTGTCTATCTCTCTCTCTCTGTCTCTCTCTCTCTCTCTCTCTCTGTCTCTCTCTCTCTCACACTCTCTCTCTCTCTCTCTCTCTCTGTCTATCTCTCTCTCTCTCTCTCTCTCTCTCTCTCTCTCTCTCTCTCTCTCTGTGTCTGTCTGTCTATCTGTCTCTCTACCTGTGTACCTGTGTTAATGTGAATAACCGTGAAGCTGCAGCTATAGCGGACTGTGTGTGTGTGGTGTGTGTGTGTGTGTGTGTGTGTGTGTGTTTACATGAGGCACACAGAGGAATG
>NC_070586.1:2866734-2875874 GCF_027409825.1 Scomber japonicus | reverse complement strand
ATCATCGCCTGTTTTCCCCTGATATGATGGATCTGCTGCAGTTATTTTTTGTATGAACACCTCTCTCTCACTTTGGTACAGAGGGCAGGAGAGGAGAAAATGGGCCTCAGTTTCTATTTCTCCTGAAGAACAGTGTTTACATGTTCTTAGTTCTCTGGGCTTCCATTCTTTTTTATGCTGACCTTTTTCCACCTCTAGTTGATGGTCGGAGAGCCTGTACATTGCCAATGTGTGTTTTTGTTTGGGATTTTGTACGCTTATTAGATAATGTGCTGGAGAGTATTCTCTATCCAGTGAGCCATAACATTCCAATTTGTTGATGGTTTTAATTTCATTTTTCCAATTGTTAATATAATTGATTTTGTTCTCTTTGTCGATTGATATTAGGCGAGTTTTGGAGAGATTTTGGAGGTCTTCGATTTTGAGGTGGCAGGTTTCTCTGGTGTTACTCAGGGGGTCTGTCTCTGGGCAGAGGCTGTTACAGAGGAAGGCTCTGTGGTTGTAGGAGTCAGGGTCAGCTTGTGCTAAGTGCACCTGAAACTTAATGGACCTTTTGATCATGTGTAGAGAGAGAGGGAAGTGTCCCAGCATGATTTGGACACTTTCTATGGACCTTGAGGTTTTCTTTGCAGAACTGAAGATTAAATTTCTCTGTGGGTGTTGTATCCCATGAGGTGTGCCTCTGTGTCATTAGAGGGCCCCACACTTCACTTCCATACATAAGTATTGGTTTTATTATACTGTTAAATAATTTAAGCCAAATTGTAATTGGAGGATTGAATTTATATAGTGAGCTTTTGATGCTATAGTAGGCCCTGCGTGCCTTTTCTGTGAGGGAATGAATTGCTTTGTTAAAGCTTCCGGATGCAGTGATAATGATGCCGAGATAATTATATTCCATTGTATGTTGAAGTGTGGTCCCTCTTACCCTGAACACATGTTTGGATTCCTGAAGCCTGGCCTTTTTTTGGAATATCATGACTTTGGTTTTGTCAAGGTTGATATCTACGGCCCAGTTTTGACAGAACGTCTCCAGCAGAGAGAGGTTCTGCTGTAGACCATGTTCTGTTGGGGATAGTAGAACCAGGTCATCTGCATACATGAGGAATTTGATTTCTTTGCCTTGTAGATCTAATCCTGGGCTTGGGGACTGTTCAAGCAGAGTGGCCAATTTATTGATATAAATATTGAACAGAGTAGGAGACAGGTTGCATCCCTGATGTACTCCCTTTCCTTGTTTGAAGAACTCTGTTCTGTTGTTTCCAATTTTAACACAGCACTGGTTGTCAGAATATTTGGATTTGATTAGATCATATATTTTACCCCCAATTCCGTATTGGAGAAGTTGTAAAAATAACCCGTTGTGCCAAATTGTGTCAAAAGCCTTTTTTAGATCTACAAAACATGCAAATATCTTTCCTTTGTGTTTTCTGTGACATGGTGTTGGATGAGTGTATGAAGAGTGTATATGTGGTCAGATGTTTGGTGTTTGGGTAAAAAGCCAATTTGGCTTCTAGACAGAATATTATGTTCAGTGAGATAAGTGATTAATCTAGAGTTAAGGATGCTACAGAAGAGTTTACTCAGGTTGCTGTTAACACAGATGCCTCTGTAGTTGTTGGGGTTATACCTGTCTCCATTTTTAAATATAGGAGAAATGAGACCTTTATTCCAAACACTGGGGTAATATCCAGTGGCCAACACCAGGTTGAAGTGTTTTTGCACAGCAAGTTGGAGTTTTAAGTTACTGTGTTTCAGCATCTCTGAGTTAATGCTGTCTATACCGCAAGCTTTTCCATTTTTAAGGGTTTTGATTTTGTCTTGTATTTCTTTAATGGTGATGGGGTAGTCAAGGGTACATTGGTTGTCCTTCACTGTCCTTTCTAGTTCTTTCAGTTTGTCTATTGTTAAAATTTGGTTATGATTCAGACCATGACACTCTGGATTTTTATAGAGGTCATCAAAGTAATCTTTCCAGATTTTGCCGTTTTGAATTGGGTTGGTCTCTGTACGTGGGTTTCTGTTGATGTTTTTCCATAATTTCCAAAAGGTGTTATCATTTATTGCTTTTTCAATTTTGTTGAGTTCTCCCTCCATATAATGCATTTTTTTTCACCTGTCTGTCTCTCTCTCTACCTGTCTCTCTCTCTCTACCTGTCTCTCTCTCTCTCTCTACCCGTCTCTCTCTCTCTCTCTCTCCACCCGTCTGTCTCTCAGAGGGAACCTACAGTGGATCTCTTGGACTCTTTTGTGGATCACTGGAAATCAATAACTAATTATTACATCGAGACAACAGGTGAGGAGCTTCAACCTGCACATACTGTCTGATCATCACCTGTCAGCCAATCAGCTTCACCTGGTGTGTGTGTGTGTGTGTGTGTGTGTGTGTGTGTGTGTGTGTGTGTGTGTGTGTGTGTGTGTGTGTGTGTGTGTGTGTGTGTGTGTGTGTGTGTGTGTGTGTGTGTGTGTGTGTGTGTGTGTGTGTGTGTAGATGACAGTCGTCCGGTGAAACAGACAGAGATACCCTGGCGTCTCAAGCAGATGTTGGACATCCTGGTGTACGAGGAGAAACAGCAGGTAATACACACACAGAAACACACACACACACACACACACACACACACACATACATGTATTGATTATACAGTATGTGTGTATTGAAGTGTGTATTGTTTCAGGGTGTGGAGGAGACAGGCTCCTGTCTGGAATATCTGCTGCAACACAAACTATTAGAGACTATGTGCACACTGGGAAAAGCTCAGGTAACCACACACACACACACACATACCTGTTTTTACTACCTGGTGGGGACCCTGACTGGGTACCAGCCTTTCTAAAGGGTCTACAGACGTAATTTTAACTCCTAAATTCATCATAATTCTGTTTGAACAAAAAAATGACTTAAATATCAAAAACTCACATAAACCTGAAACCTGAATGTTGCCCCCCCTCATTGGGACCTGTAATGCTAATGTCTATTAGCATACAGCTGACATCACTGTTAGCCACAGTACAATTCATATTCAGTATTTGAACAAATGTTGGATTGAAACCCAAACCCAGGGGCTAATCGCTAAGCTAATATGCTAATACGAAGCTAACATGCTAATATACACACACACACTTTGTCAGGAGTCGGTCCCCACCGGGGAAATTCGTACACTGCAGTACCGTGTGTGACCTCTGGGGTTCACACACAGTCAGGAAAACCAACTTTGTGGGGACCAGGCCTATCAGGAGGCTGTTTGCTATTGATTCCAATGCTCGTTCCCATGGAAACCAGGAGTCGGTCCCCACAGGGTTGGTGATATGTCAGGTTGCGGTCCCCGCCAGGATAGAAAAACACACACACACACACAGACTGTTTCACTGCTGCTAACTGATGTGCACATTTATTTAATACACACTTGCCTGAACTTTTACACTGATGTTTAATATCCTCATCTCTCTTCTTCCTCTTCTTCCTCCTCCTCCTCCTCCTCTTCCTCAGTATCCTCCTGGCATGTGTCAGCAGGTCTTGCTGTTCTTCTCTAAGTTTTTGTCTCAGATGCAAAAATCTCTGCTGCAGCTGATCAACGTTTATAGACCTTTACAGGTAACACACACACACACACACACACACACACACACAGACACACACTCTCTCACACACACAGACACAGGAACACACACACACACACAGACAGAGACACACACACACACAGAGACACACACACACACACTCTCTCAGACACACACACACACAGACACACACACACTCTCTCTCACACACACACCTTCTCTCACACACACACACTCTCTCTCACACACACACACAGACACACACACAGACGCAGAAACACACACACACACACTCTCTCACAGACACACACACACTCTCTCTCACACACACAGACACACACAGACACACACTTTCACACACACACTCTCTCTCACAGACACACACACATATACACACACACACACGGGTCAGAACCACCCTGATGATGTCACTATGACGTTGCTCCGCCCCTCAGAAGCTGATTCGTCTCTGTGCACTTCCTGGCTCCAAAACCGAGAAGGAGGAAGCTCAGTTCTTATTGGTCGTCTGTTCCAGAGTCAAACAGGATCCACACGTGCTCCGATACGTCTTAGAGGTAAGGTGCCCCCCCCCACCACCACCAGTGCCCCCCCCCAGCAGTGCCACCCCTCCCCCCCAGCAGTGTGTCCTAATATTACCAACCAAGAAAAGACCCTTATTATTATATATCATATTGATTATAATATCTATTTATTGTCCGGTCTGAATCAGGCGGGGAGTTCTGGTCCTCTGAAATGAGGCCAACCAGGAAGTAACTTAGAGCTGCATTCTATCAAAAGGCCACCAGGGGGCGACCGTCTCTATACAAGTCAATGGAGAATTCACCAACTTCTCACTTGATTTCTAACCTCAGTAAACGTTTTCAAAATGTGTTTATGGTCTCAATCGCTAGTTTAAAGCCTTCTTCAATGCAGTATGATGTTCATTTGGGACATTTTGGCCTCCCTGATTTTATATGTGATGATAAAGCAGGGTATGCATTAGGGCGTGGCTACGTCCTGATTAACAGGTTGATCGACCAATGTCCTCGAGATCCAGCCCTCGTAACCATAGCAACCTCCCCGCTCCGCCCATGGCTCCGCCCATGGCTCCGCCTCATGCCCACATAAGTAGAATCAGCGTTTTTATTTTTCCCAGCATGCACCTGAAATTTTCAAGATGGCGCTGCCTAGATTAGAAACTATTGGTTTCCGAGCAGCAGTCCACAAACCAATGGGTGACGTCACGGATGTTACGTCCATTTCTTTTATGCAGTCTGTGATCTGAATCAGCTGACTGTCACATGACTCTCTGTGGATTCTGTGTCATCAGCTTCTGGACGAACCAGCAGTGAGGACGCCGACCTCCGACCAATCGCAGGCCTCCAATCACGGAGCAGAGTCGCCGCTGCCTTCCAGCCAATCAGATTCATGTGCCTCCAGCCCGGTCCAATCAGAAGACTCTACCTGCAGCCCCGTCCAATCAGAAGCTTCCAACTGCAGCCCCGTCCAATCAGAGTCCAGCCTGCTGTCGTGTCTGCTGCAGCTCACTAAGAGTCAGGTCAGTGTGACATCACTGTGACATCACTGTGACATCACTGTGACATCACTGTGCTGTGATTTGGCGCTGCTTAACCCTCCTGTTGTGTTCGAGTCAAGGAAGGAAGGAAGGAAGGGAGGGAGGAAGGAAGGAAGGAAAGAAGGAAGGATTGAGGAAAGAAGTAAGGAAGGAAAGAAGGTAGGAGGGAGGGAGGAAAGAAGGAAAGAAGAAAGGGGGATGGAGGGAGGAAAGAGAGAAGAAGGAAAGAAAGAGAGAAGGAGAGAGGAAGAACAAATGAAAGGAAGGAAGGAAGGAAGAAGGAAGGAAGGAAGGAAAGAAGGTAGGAGGGAGGGAGGAAAGAAGGAAAGAAGGAAGGAAGGAAGGAGGGAGGGAGGGAGGGAGGGAGGAAAGAAGGAAAGAAGAAAGGGGGATGGAGGGAGGAAAGAGAGAAGAAGGAAAGAAAGAGAGAAGGAGAGAGGAAGAACAAATGAAAGGAAGGAAGGAAGGAAGAAGGAAGGAAGGAAGGAAAGAAGGTAGGAGGGAGGGAGGAAAGAAGGAAAGAAGGAAGGAAGGAAGGAGGGAGGGAGGGAGGGAGGGAGGAAAGAAGGAAGGGATGAAGGAAGGATGGAGGAAAAAAGTAAGGAAGGAAAGAAGGTAGGAGGGAGGGAGGAAAGAAGGAAAGAAGAAAGGGGGATGGAGGGAGGAAAGAGAGAAGAAGGAAAGAAAGAGAGAAGGAGAGAGGAAGGACAAATGAAAGGAAGGAAGGAAGGAAGAAGGAAGGAAGGAAGGAAAGAAGGTAGGAGGGAGGGAGGAAAGAAGGAAAGAAGGAAGGAAGGAAGGAGGGAGGGAGGGAGGGAGGGAGGAAAGAAGGTAGGAGGGAGGGAGGGAGGGAGGGAGGGAGGGAGGAAAGAAGGTAGGAGGGAGGGAGGGAGGGAGGTAGGAAAGACGGAAGGGATGAAGGAAGGATTGAGGAAAGAAGTAAGGAAGGAAAGAAGGTAGGAGGGAGGGAGGAAAGAAGGAAGGGATGAAGGAAGGATGGAGGAAAGAAGTAAGGAAGGAAAGAAGAAAGGGGGATGGAGGGAGGAAAGAGAGAAGAAGGAAAGAAAGAGAGAAGGAGAGAGGAAGGACAGATGAAAGGAAGGAAGGAAGGAAGGACAGAAGTAAGTAAGGAAGGAAGGAAGGAAGCTTACTGACCCTTGTGCCTGACCACAGAGGGGCTCGGTGTGTCTGAAGGCCTACCAGAGCCTCCTGCTGCTGGCTGGATCCTCAGGGGACACTCTGGCTCATCACACCCAGCTGGGAGAGCTGCTGGCTGGGCGGCTGGTGGAGCTTTACTCCCTGCTGCCTCTGGAGGGTCTGGATCCCACGGAGCTGCAGAGCTGGCCTCACACAGCCTGGAGGTACACACTACACACAACTACACACAACTACACACGCCTGCACACGCCTGCACACACCTACACACAACTACACACAACTACACACAACTACACACACCTACACACTAGGGCTGGGCGATATATCGATATAAAAAATATATCGATATATTTTTTAATGAGATATGGAATTGGACCATATCGCATATATCGATATACGTATATATATTTCAAATTTGCGCTGTGATCCTTGCTCCAAACAAGCTGCTGACCCGGAGCTCTCTGCACTGCACTGCTCCCCGCGCCCCCGCCCCTCCTCTTTCACCCACAGAGGGGGAGGGGCTGGAGCACACACTCCGGCACTTTTCAACAAACTTGGAGGAAGCAACACCGTCTGTGGAGCGTACGAAGGACGAATTGGTTGGTAAAAGAAAAAGTAGTGGCTCAGTAATATGGAGATGGTTCGGATTCAAAGTATCAGATGAGCAACAAAATCACGTTATATGTAGGCAGTGCCATAAACAAGTTACAGCCAGGGGTGGAAGCACTGCAAATCTTTTTCACCACCTAAAACAGTGGCACAAACTGCAGTACGAAGGGTGTGTGAAACTGCGCGCTGCAGAAGCCCCAGCTGCAAGCCATCCACAACCCGCAAAAGCTCCAGCCCCGAAACAACGCTCACTGCAAGCTTCATTTTCCCGCAGTGTACCATATGAAAAGAAAAGTGACGAGTGGTGTACTATAACTAAAGCGGTCACTTATCGCATCGCTAAAGATGTGATCCCTGTTGCAACTGTGGAACAAGTCAGATTTAAAAAGTCGCAACTACTTTTAATAAAATAAAATTTTAATAAGCCATTTATAGTTGTCAAAATGTTGATGCTTTTCTCATATAAATATATTTATTTTACTTTATGGGCTATTTTTATTTAAGATGGGCTATATTTTTCATTTAAATGTGCACCTTATGGAGCTTTGATTTCAAAGAACGTACTCCTGTGGTTATACAGTATTTATGTTTACATTTTATTGTTCTTTGAACAGCTGAGCATTATTTCATCCTGCTGGTTTCAATCAAATTAATTGTGACATGTCATATTTGGCTTTGACTGTGACTAAACATTTGCTCTCACTTTGCGATAAAAATATCGGGATATATATCGTATATCGATATTCAGCCTAAATATATCGGGATATGACTTTTGGTCCATATCGCCCAGCCCTACTACACACAACTACACACGCCTGCACACGCCTGCACACAACTACACACAACTACACACACCTACACACAACTACACACAACTACACACGCGTACACCCCCCTACACACAACTACACACACCTACACACACCTACTGTGTGCACTACTGTGTGTACTACTACAGTATTGTGTGTACTACTACAGTACTGTGTGTACTACTACAGTACTGTGTGTACTACTGTGTGTACTTTCAGCTCCCAGTTCTCCCGTTGCCGTGCAGAGTCTCCTGCTGCTGATCACATGACCAACTTCTTCTGCTGGCTCGACTTCCTGGATCACCTGATGAGAGAAGCTCCACAGGTACGCACACACCTGTACACTGCCAAGTACTACTGTAAGTACTACAAGTACTACTGTAAGTACTACAAATACTACTGTAAGTACTACAAATACTACTGTAAGTACTGTAAGTACTACTGTAAGTACTATAGATACTACTGTGAGTACTACCAATACTACTGTAAGTACTACTGTAAGTACTACAAATACTACTGTAAGTACTACAAATACTACTGTAAGTACTGTAAGTACTACTGTAAGTACTATAGATACTACTGTAAGTACTACAAATACTACTGTGAGTACTACCAATACTACTGTGAGTACTACCAATACTACTGTAAGTACTACAAGTACTACTGTAAGTACTACAAATGCTACTGTAAGTACTACTGCTAATACAAATACTACTGTTGTAGTGTAAATACTACAGTAACTAGTACTACTGAAACATCCATTAGATGGTTTCTGTAACCCTTCATACAATCCTGGATCACATGACGCTGGATCACATGACGCTGGATCACATGACGCTGGATCACATGACGCTGGATCACATGACGCTGGATCACATGACGCTGGATCACATGATGCTGGATCACATGACGCTGGATCACATGACGCTGGATCACATGACGCTGGATCACATGATGCTGGATCACATGATACTCTAACAGCAGCGTAGCAGCGAGCTAACAGATGTTTGGATCCTGGTTTACATATAAAACTGGTTCCAGCTGATTCATGAAACAAGCAAGGTTACTTTATCGGTCTCCATGGAGACGATCGTCGTCTCCATGGAGACGATCGTCTCGGAGGAAGAAGTTGCAGCTCATGAATAAAAACAACATGCAGTACAAACGTTCATCAGGTCAAAATACAGACTGACACAGGATGATCCCACATGTACCGCCATACATGCTAAAGCTAACCAGGTTTCTGTCTGTGTGTGTCTGTGTGTGTGTGTGTGTGTGTGTCTCTGTGTGTGTGTCTGTCTGTGTCTGTGTCTGTCTGTGTCTGTCTATCTGTCTGTGTGTGTCTGTCTGTGTCTGTGTGTGTGTGTGTCTGTGTGTGTGTCTGTGTGTGTCTGTGTGTGTGTCTGTGTGTGTCTGTGTCTGTCTGT
>NC_070586.1:2776734-2859234 GCF_027409825.1 Scomber japonicus | reverse complement strand
CCTGCAGCGTTTCTGAAGTGACCCTGAACGCCTCACAGCAGTCACAGAACAATGGATTATTTTATTTTTAAAGATTTATTTTTAGGGCTTTTATTTTATCGGTGGATGGCAGAGAGGCCGACAGACAACAGAGAGCGAAAGAGGGGGGGGGGGGGGGTAAAGACCTGCAGCGAGGCTTCCTTGCTGGAATCGAACCAGGGACGCTGCCTTTATGTGATGTAAAGACCTGCAGCGAGGCTTCCTTGCTGGAATCGAACCAGGGACGCTGCCTTTATGTGATGCACCTTAACCACTCAGCTACCAGACGCTCCCTTGGTTATTTATTTCAGTTTTAGATTTTATTATGAATCGAGGAAAGAGAACAGAAACCTTTGTGTTGACAATCAGCCGATCTTAACCCTTTTCCACCAAAGCAGTTCCAGTTCTGGTTCTGGGCCAGTGCTTCATTTGGAACTGGTTTTCCTGTTTTGACCGACAAAGAACCGGCTCCCGGCCATAAAAAAAAGGGGAGGGGGGGTTATTGAGACCAACCACAACAAACAAGACCGCTTAATGGTGAATAGATAAGGAGTTAATTATCCTTTCAACATTTGACTGACAGTAAAAATCAGACACATTTGCGTTGACAGTTAGCTTTGCTCTGCTGGCTAATGTTAGCTTACAACATAGGCTAACGTTAGCTTACAACAAAGGCTAACGTTAGCTTACAACATAGGCTAACGTTAGCTTACAACAAAGCCTAATGTTAGCTTACAACATAGGCTAACGTTAGCTTACAACAAAGGCTAACGTTAGCTTACAACAAAGGCTAACGTTAGCTTACCACAAAGGCTAACGTAACCATCTCAATCCTGTCGAGCAGCACAAATACGTTGTATCTGCCGTGTTTGGATGTGAGCCAGGACCACCAGCTGTACAAACACTAGTCTGCCATCGTTGTCGTTGCTTCTTCTTCTTCTTCTTTGTATTATTGTTGCTTTGAAGTTGGCGTGAGTCTTTATGGGAAAGCAGCGATGTGATGACGTGGCTCCCTAACAACCACCGAGCCGTGGAAAAGCAAATTGGTTCTCAACTGGTTTACAGCTTTGGTGGAAGAGGGGTAACAGGGAGCTACAGACTCAGGTAGGCGGAGCTGCAGAGCAGGTTGTTGTTTAAAGATGCTGATTGGACGATAACTGAGAGGTGGAGCATCATCAGTGATGACGAAAGTTTCACTTGAAGCTTCTGGTTTTATATTCTTGCCTTTAACACTTTATTTAAAACATTTGTTACGTCCTACAAGCTTCACTCTGCCTCATTTTAACTTTACTTCACAACCAACACAACAAGAACTCTACTCCTGTTCTCCCTCCCTCCAGTAGGGGGCAGCAGTGATTTCAGCACTGACAAGAATCTGGAGACCTGAAAGTTTATCAGTGAGTCAGAGATCCAGATCCAATCCCAAACCCACTTCAGTCCGTGTCACTCCAAACCCAGTAACAGTAACAGCTGTGGAAGCACTTCTGATGAGTGCCTCCACAGCTGTTCTTCTGATGAAAGGGGGTGGGGGGGGGGGGGGGTTAAATGGATGGGCAGGAAGCAACAGTCACCATGGCTACAGATAGACGCCCTGCTTCCTCAGCTGTTTTGCTGTTTCACACTTAACGCAGCCTCGTCTTCAACTGTCCCTGTGAACACATAACATGTGAAACCATGAGAGTGAGATATGAGCTAGAGTTGACATTTGAATGTTCCTGTATGTAGACCGTGCTGCACTCAGACGTTAGTGAGTCCAGAGACTTCAGGGACAAAGTGATATTCTCCTCATTTAGTTTTTCACACCACATTGTGAGATTTAGTTTGAGACTGAAGTTTGGACAATAATCTGAGATAAACTGAGTAAAGTGAGATGATGGAGGTAGTGATTCATCAACAAGTACATTTCATTCTGGATTTAAATTCAATCAAATACAGTTGAAGCTCACATGATGAAATGATTTCTACTGTTTCTACTTCCTGATGAAGCAGCAGCGACACTGTTCATGTTGTTCTGAGTCACTTTTACTGTTATTTCTTATTATTGAGCCAAACTAAAGCCTGTTATAATCTGCTCTGTTTAAACTGACAGTAAGAACTTGTTCATGGTCTGAATGTCGTTTGTAGCAGAAACAATAAATCAGAGACAGTTTGTGAAGCTTGTCGTGTGTCACACTGGCTCACAGTAACACACTGATGTTTAGTGTGTATGTACACATTTAAAATGTCAACAAGATCTGATTTGATTGTTTTGAGGTGAAGAGTTCATTTTAAATATTTAAGTGCAATTCAACAAGTTTTGTTCCCAAAGATGAAAGAATGAAAAATAAAGTGTTTGTGTTTGTTGATGTTAATAAAAAAAGTCACATTTAAACTGATTGATGGGCCTTTAATGTCTTTAACCTGAGTCACAGCTTAAAGGACTAGTTCAACATTTTAGGAAACAGACGACATGAAAGCTGTTTGTTATTGAACTGAATCTGTTTTTATGTATTTTTTGAAGTTGAATTAAATAAAAGACTTTAAATGTAAAATAAAATGTAATTCATATGTGAGAAGATTAATTCTGCTTTAAAACTGTTTCTTGAATTATCTGAATTGTTCCTTTAAATCCAAATGAGACTTTTTCTTGTTTCTTCTTCATGTAAGAAAAGTTATAAAATATGAAACTTCACTTTTAGCACATTTATCTGCTAATTCTTAGGTGGGATTTAATATTACTTGTACTGAAGTATCCACCACTAGAAAAGGTTTCATAACACTCATGTTTCTACTTTTTATTATAATGTCAGCAGTTGAAGTCAAGTGAAAACCCCTCAATGGTACAAAGGTAAGTAGGGGTGAAAATGAAATGTTTAAATATCAGAAATTAAAGAATACTGAAAGTGTCATTTATAAAAGAGATGAAGTCGAGTTAAAACTCACAGCTGTTCTGCAGCAGTGGGAGTTAATTAAAGCTTGAAAGTTGAAGCAAACTCTTCATTACAGTGATGAGAATCAGCTGCAACAAACAAACTAATAAAAGAGACAAGAGCCTTCCATTAGAGTTTTACATCTTTATTTCATTTAATTAGTAAATATGTGTTTGAGTTTTTATTTGTTTGCAATAAGAAGCTGCAGCTAAACAAGCATCAAGATAAACAAAGGTGAGTCGCTGCGTGTTGGAAACTTTATAACAGAAATAAACAATAAGGATCCATCATGAGGCTGCAGGTTCACTCATTTTATTAACCTTTATTTTAACTCTAAAGACCATTGAGCAACACAACAAAACACAAAACAATATTAGGTGAAAGAAAACAAAAGAAATAAGATAAAATTAAAATAAAACCTGTTAGAATCAAATAGAACAAGGTCTGAGATTAGGCTTTTGAACAGCTGTATTGACGGTAATAATCTAATGTTAAGGCCTTTTGGTGGTTGCTCCATGTGTACAGTTCATTATAAGAGAAAGACTAACGGAGCAGAGCAACAACCAATTCTGTGAGCAAATACCAATATCATGTTTCTTCAGGGTTAACAGATGAAATATATGGAGGCAGTAACAGTAACAGAGCTTTATATGTGAATACAAACCAATGCTGATCTCTCTTCACTGCCAGTGAAGGCATCATTGGATCATTGATTATAAACCTTAATGCTGAGTGATATAAAACATCCAATGAAGTCAGAGTAGAAACAGTTTAATTAACTGATCTCAGTCTTCAGACAGTTGATTGGTCGGATCGTGTGCTCTTGATTGGTTGGAATTAAAACCTGCAGGAACATTATGGCCATTTATGAAATAGTTTGGACATGCCTGCTTTACGACATAAAAGTAGAAAAAGACAAATAACAACAAAGTTTCTGCAGGTGATTCCTTCCAAACCTCCGTCTGTGTGAAAGTCTACAGCAGCTCAGGAGTTATCCTGCAGCCTCGTGACGGCTCAGGAGTCCCAGAGAGTAGAGAAGCACAAGAGATGAAACTCTGGTGTTTTTTTAACAATCGCCACTAGATGGCGTCAGAGTAGCGCTGCCGTCATTTCAGACAGGAAACACCATCAGATTCATCACATCTTATATACACAAAATAAATCTCACAACCAATTCAGGAAAGCATCAGAATAAAACATTTCTCAAAATAAAACATTAAAGTAAAGTTCCTCTTTTTGTTACTATACTTCCACCACAGCTCAACAGGAAACACTAAGAGGGAATCTGATGCTAAAAACACTGTAAATGTGTCAGATATCACTGATATGACTAACTCACACTGCTGTTATCTGCATTTATCTCTCAGGCTTTCTTTACACTTTGTAAATATCATCTTATAATGAATGTTGGCTTCATAGTTTAGTTCCATAACCTTGGTAAGTTACCTGCCTGGTTACCTGTCTATACACATAATATACCAAATGACCACTGTTTCATATTTCCAGCTGAGACTGTGAGAAAACTACAACACGTCATCATTATTTCTACTCTGCTGCTCTGACTGTGGTAAAACAGCCACGTCTCACTCTCTCCCAGCAGCAATCCTTCTCCTGCTGAAAGTCACAGTCAATTCTCTTCTGCTTCATTCATTAGTTTTAGTCCTCGTTAACTCTCAGTGTGATTCTGAGACGCTTGATAAATATGAGCCCAGGCTCACAGTCCGACTTATAACACCTGTTTTTATCTTCAGCTAAATCCAGAGATAACTGTTCAGTTTGGAGTCAGTTAAGAGACTTAAGTGAAGATGACAAAATCCAGATCCAGACTCCAGATGGATCATCAGGATCCAGCTGATCCTCTCTCAACACTCCTGGATGTTCACTCTCACTCTGACAGAGATCACTTCCACCAGTCCTTCCAACTGATGAGAGAAGAAGAAAGAACAGAGGAGATAAATGAGTGTTTAGTGAGACTCACTTGATCAGCTGTCAGTCAGTGATGCAGCACATCCAGTATAAAGAGCAGCAGGGACTTCAGTCCTGTTCAGACCAGAAGTGGAACAGCTGTGCAGCGTAGCTTGCTTCCTTTCAGCTCTCATGTTAATGTGTTGGAGTGAACACACTGAGCTCCAAGCTCACACACCTGCACACACTTTTACTATCAAGTGTGTTTCCTCTGCAGATTTCACTCAAGTACACAGAGGAAATAAAGTGCTGAGAGTCATGAACACATCATTACTGCAGAAACAGAGACATTCACTCATCAGTTTACTGATGGATTTACTGCTGATACATGTCAACTCTTATCAAAGTTTAAAGCTACAGAGTCTCTGTGGGATTTGAAGATGTTTCCTGCTGTTAAATCATCACATGACAATCAGTCAGAGCTCTCAGCTAAACAGCTGCTGTGATTCCTGGACTTCAGCAGAGGTTCTGGTCTGTATAAAGACCACATGGTTACTAAACGTAATGATGCTTGTGTGAAATCAGAGCCAGTGATTTGCAGGCTGCAGTCAGACTGATCTTAGAGCTCTGACAAAGATGAACTGATCAATAGTTTAGTGTTGAAATGAGAGAACAAACACTTTGAGATCAGATTTGATGATGAGGATCACTGTCTCTATACATGTTGTAAGGCTGTCAGCTGTAATCCAGATTTATTTCCTGCAGACATCAACACAACAACAACAGTCGTCTTCACATCAACTCAAACACATGATCACAACAAGCTTCTGGCTCATCTGATTGGCTGACTGTTCTCTCTCTCTCTCTGTGTTTCTGTCCAATCCTGAAGCCTGTCACCATTCTCCTCTCACAGCTTCACTGAGGAAAGCAGCACTGAGAAGGTTGGAGCTTCACCAGGAAATACTGGATCTTTGTTTTGATACTGACTGTGTTTAATACTAAACTGCTGAAACCAGCAAAGACTAACTCCAACTCTCTACTGACCTCAGAGTCTCCAGTCTGCAGTCTGGACTCTGCTGAAGATCAATCAGCTGCTTCACGTCTGCATACTTCAGGTTGTTGTCTCTCAGATCCAGCTCTCTCAGATGGGAGGGGTTGTCCTTCAGAGCTGAGGCCAGATAATCACAGCTGATCTTTGACAACCTGCAGCACCACAATCTGAATAAAGAATAAATGAAGTCAGTTTAGAAACAAAGTTCATGTTTGAAATGATGAAATGTTTCATAATCTGTTCAGAGCTGAAGAAGATTTAAATGTAGAAGTTTAGAAAATGTGTGTGTGTGTGTGTGTGTGTGTGTGTTAAAGTGTGTGGTGTGTGTGTATGTAAGAGTGTGTGTGTTAGTGTGTGTGTTACAGTGTGTGTGTGTTACAGTGTGTGGTGTGTTACAGTGTGCCTGTGTTACAGTGTGTGGTGTGTGTGTGTATGTAAGTGTGTGTGTGTGTGTGTTAGTGTGTGTGTTACAGTGTGTTAGTGTGTGTGTTACAGTGTGTGTGTGTGTTACAGTGTGTGTGTGTGTGTTAGTGTGTGTGTTACAGTGTGTGTGTGTTACAGTGTGTGTGTGTGTGTGTGGTGTGTGTGTTACAGTGTGTGTGTGTTACAGTGTGTTTGTGTGTGTGTGTGTTACAGTGTGTGGTGTGTGTGTATGTAAGAGTGTGTGTGTGTGTGTGTTACAGTGTGTGTGTGTGCGTGTGTGTGTTACAGTGTGTGTGTGTGTGTGTGAGTGTGTGTATGTGTATGTGTTACAGTGTGTGTGTGTGTGTGTGTGTCTGTGAGTGTGTGTGTGTATGTGTATGTGTTACAGTGTGTGTGTGTGTGTTTGTGTGTTTTACAATGTGTGTGTGTGTGTGTTTGTGTGTTTTACAGTGTGGGTGTGTGCGTGTGTATGTGTGTGCGTGTTACAGTGTGTGTGTATGTATGAGTGTGTGTGTGTTTTACAGTGTGTGTGTGTGTGTGTTACAGTGTGTGTGCGTGTTACTGTGTGTGTGTGTGTATGTGTTACAGTCTGTGTGTGTGTGTGTGTGTCTGTGTGTGTGTGTCTGTGTGTGTGTTTGTGTGGTGTGTATGTGTTACAGTGTGTGTGTGTGTGTGTGTTTGTGTGTGTTTTTGTGTATGTTTGTTTGTTTTACAGTGTGTGTGTGTGTGTTTTTTTTACAGGGTGTGTATGTGTGTGTGTGTTTTACAGTGTGTGTGTGTGGTGTGTTACAGTGTGTGTGTGTGTGTGTGTGTGTGTGTGTGTGTGTGTTGTGAAGCATCAATATCAATCACCTATGATATAAAAAATGGATTTATAGCGTTTTGAAATAAAATAAAATGAACTTTGAATTTATAATCAACAATATTGTTGTTTGATTTTTTTCATTGTTCAACATGTCCGGACTAAGCCAACAGACAATCTTCACAGGATAAATTGAATATTTGCAAAATGTGTGGGTCTAGATAGAAAATGTAATTTTCCTGAAAACTATTAAAATGGTTTCATAGCGTTTTGGAAAAAAGCTCTTCAAATGTGAACAGCGATGTTCGTTCTCTGTAATATCACGGTAAAAAATCTAAAGTTAAGATCCTCCCTAAATTGAGTCAGTGGTTACAGAAGGATTTGTTCTTGAAAAGTAGTTTTAATAACTAAAGCAAAGGGACTTTCTCAACTAACTTATGCTGCCATTTCATTACACCTAGATAGTAAGATTAGTAAAGCTATTGATCAGAAGCTTTTAACTTTATATGGAGAAATCATACACATTATATAAGGAAAAGTGTGGTTATGAATAATTATGAGTCTGGAGGATTTAACTTCTTGGATTTTACCACCATGAACAATACTTAAAATTAATTGGGCTAAAAAATGTTTTTAAATATCCTATTTCAATTTGGACCTTTATTCCCCATTACATTTTCTCTCTCTTTGGAGGCCTGAGCTTTATTTTAAGTTGTAATTATAATGTAGACAAACTCCCTGCCAAACTGTCTGTATCCATAAACAGGTCCTTCTAGCCTGGACACTATATGTATATAAGCAGAACTTCTCACCACAACCATATTATTTAAAAACAAGTCTCTTTTTTTAACTTTGGCTGGTGAGTCAACTGTTTAATGAGGAGGGATCATTACTCTCTTATAGAGTTTTATCGAGATTTAACCTTTAAGTGACTCCTAAGTTATTAAAGCCTTTCCAACAGGCATCCTAAAGCTTTTTAGGAACAGACAGATGCCTTCAGTTAATCATGTATCTCTCCCCAACTCAGTTGACTCCCCAGAAGGAAAAATTAGTTTCTCATCACATTCCCAAAAAATAATAATAAAAAGTTACGTGCCTTATTCCAGAAAATATCATCACTACCTCGTATGTCACTGCATACTGGAGCCGCTTTGTTAATAATACTGATTGGAAGAAAGTTTAGATGCTCCCCACAAATGTTTAATTGTAAACAAGGTTAGGGAGGTGTCTTTCAAAATGATCCACAAACACCCTGCCAACCATTATATGCAGAAATTTAAAAAAGACATTAACACAAACTGTTCTTTTTGCGATTTACACCCGGAAACCGTTCTACATCAGTTGTGACACAAAGACAGAAATGACTAATCAAAAGGTTATCCATCCATCCATCCATCTTCTTGCCGCTTATCCGGGGTCGGGTCGCAGGGGCAGCAGCCTAAGCAGGGAAGCCCAGACTTCCCTCTCCCCAGCCACTTCGTCCAGCTCTTCCCGGGGGATCCCGAGGCGTTCCCAGGCCAGCCGAGAGACATAGTCTCTCCAGCGTGTCCTGGGTCTTCCTCGGGGTCTCCTACCGGTGGGACGTGCCCTGAACACCTCACCAGGGAGGCGTCCGGGAGGCATCCTGACTAGATGCCCGAGCCACCTCATCTGGCTCCTCTCGACGCGGAGGAGCAGCGGGTCTACTCCGAGCTCCCTCCGGATAACTGAGCTTCTCACCCTATCTCTAATGGAGAGCCCAGCCACCCTACGGAGGAAGCTCATTTCGGCCGCTTGTACCCGCGATCTTGTTCTTTCGGTCACTACCCAAAGCTCATGACCATAGGTGAGGGTAGGAACGAAGATCGACTGGTAAATCGAGAGCTTCGCCTTTCGGCTCAGCTCTCTCTTCACCACGACGGATCTGTGCAGAGTCCGCATTACTGCAGACGCCGCACCGATCCGCCTGTCGATCTCTCGTTCCATCCTTCCCTCACTCGTGAACAAGACCCCGAGGTGCTTGAACTCCTCCACTTGAGGCAGAATCTCATCCCCGACCCGAAGAGTGCACTCCACCCTTTTCCGGTTGAGGACCATGGCCTCGGATTTGGAGGTGCTGATTCTCATCCCGGCCGCTTCACACTCGGCTGCGAACCGATCCAGTGAGAGTTGGAGGTCACGGTCTGATGAAGCCAACAGGACCACATCATCTGCAAAAAGCAGTGACCCAATCCTGAGGTCACCAAACCGGACCCCCTCTACACCCTGGCTGCGCCTAGAAATCCTGTCCATAAAAATTATGAACAAGATCGGTGACAAAGGGCAGCCCTGGCGGAGTCCAACCCTCACTGGAAACAAGTCCGACTTATTGGCGGAAATGCGGACCAAGCTCTGACACCGGTCATACAGGGAACGGACGGCCCTTATCAGGGGGTCCGATACCCCATACTCCCGGAGAACCCCCCACAGGATCCCCCGAGGGACACGGTCGAATGCCTTCTCCAAGTCCACAAAACACATGTGGACTGGTTGGGCCCCATGCACCCTCAAGGATCCTGCAGAGGGTGTAGAGCTGGTCCACTGTTCCACGACTCGGACGAAAACCACACTGCTCCTCCTGAATCCGAGATTCGACTATCTGATGGACCCTCCTCTCCAGCACCCCCGAATAGACCTTACCAGGGAGGCTGAGGAGTGTGATTCCCCTGTAATTGGAACACACCCTCCGGTCCCCCTTCTTAAAAAGGGGGACCACCACCCCAGTCTGCCAATCCAGAGGCACTGCCCCCGATGTCCACGCGATGCTGCAGAGTCGTGTCAACCATGACAGCCCCACAACATCCAGGGCCTTGAGGAACTCGGGCCGGACCTCATCCACCCCCGGGGCCCTGCCACCGAGGAGCTTTTTAACCACCTCGGTAACCTCAGCCCCAGAGATAGGAGAGCCCACACCCGAGTCCCCCGGCCCTGCTTCCTTACCGGAAGGCGTGTTGGTGGAATTGAGGAGGTCTTCGAAGTATTCCTTCCAACGAACCACAACGTCCCGAGTCGAGGTCAGCAGCGCACCGTCCCCACCGTACACAGTGTTTACGGCGCACTGCTTCCCCCTCTGAGACGCCGGATGGTGGTCCAGAATCTCTTCGAAGCCGTCCGGAAGTCTTTTTCCATGGCCTCACCGAACTCCTCCCATGTCCGGGTTTTTGCCTCAGCGACCGCCCTAGCTGCGCTCCACTTGGTCTGCCGGTACCCGTCTGCTGCCTCCGGAGTCCTACAGGCCAAAAAGGACCTATAGGACTCCTTCTTCAGCTTGACGGCATCCCTCACCGCCGGTGTCCACCAGCGGGTTCGGGGATTGCCGCCCCGACAGGCACCGACCACCTTGCGGCCACAGCTCCGGTCAGCCGCCTTAACAATGGAGGCACGGAACATGGCCCACTCGGACTCAATGTCCCCCGCCTCCCCCGGTACATGGTTGAAGCTCTCCCGGAGGTGTGAGTTGAAACTCTCTCTGACAGGAGACTCTGCCAGACGTTCCCAGCAGACCCTCACAATGCGTTTGGGCCTGCCAGGTCTGACCGGCATCCTCCCCCACCATCGGAGCCAACTCACCACCAGGTGGTGATCAGTTGACAGCTCCGCCCCTCTCTTCACCCGAGTGTCCAAGACATGCGGCCGCAAGTCCGACGACACGACTACAAAGTCAATCATCGAACTGCGGCCTAGGGTGTCCTGGTGCCAAGTGCACATATGGACACCCTTATGCTTGAACGTGGTGTTCGTTATGGACAATCCGTAACGAGCACAGAAGTCCAATAACAGAACATCGCTCGGGTTCAGATCGGGGGGGCCGTTCCTCCCAATCACACCCTTCCAGGTCTCACTGTCGCTACCAACATGGGCGTTGAAGTCCCCCAGCAGAACGAGGGAATCCCCAGGGGGAGTGTTTTCCAGCACCCCCCCCCAAGGAGTCCAAAAAGGCTGAATACTCTGAGCTGCTGTTCGGACCATAGGCACAAACAACAGTCAGGATCCGTCCCCCCACCCGAAGGCGGAGGGAGGCCACCCTCTCGTCTACCGGGGTAAACTCCAACATACAGGCACCAAGCCGGGGGGCAATAAGTATTGCCACCCCCGCCCGGCGCCTGACACCAGTGGCAACTCCAGAGTGGACGAGAGTCCAACCCCTCTCGAGGAGACGGGTTCCAGACTGGTTCCAGAGCCCTTGCTGTGCGTCGAGGTGAGGCCGACTATATCTAGCCGGAACTTCTCAACCTCACGCACCAGCTCAGGCTCCTTCCCCACCAGAGAAGTGACGTTCCACGTCCCTAGAGCTAGCTTCTGCAGCCGAGGATCGGACCGCCAAGGTCCCCGCCTTCGGCTGCCGCCCAGCTCACTACGCACCCAACCCTTTTGGCCCCTCTCACTGGTGGTGGGTCTGTGGGAGAGGGGTCCCATGTCCCTTTTTCGGGCTGTGCCCGGCCGGGCCCCATGGGTGAAGGCCCGGCCACCAAGCGCTCGCCTCCGAGCCCCACCCCCAGGCCTGGCTCCAGGGGGGGGGCCCCGGTGACCTCCCCCGGGACCTGTTTGCCATGGGAGACCCTACCAGGGGCATAAAGCCCCCGACAACTGAGCTCCTGGGGTCATTGGGACACGCAAACCCCTCCACCACGGTAAGGTAGTAGCTCAGGGAGGGGCAAAAGGTTATTAAAACGTTAAATATCTGTACCATTACAACATTTTTGATTAATGTAACTACCGCTGGCTCATCTGTTATTTGATGTATTACTTGTAAACTGTTCACTGTATACTGTCTGTTTGCTCTTTTTTCAATAAATAAAAAAGTTACTGAAAAAAAAATTACGTTTGAGAGCGTTCTGCTGCTAGCTCGGCGGCTAACTCAGCTAACTGGCTAACTGTAGTAGTAGTAGTAGTGTTAGATGTAGTAACAATAATTGGCCACTAGGCAGGTTAACCACTGAGGAGAGCGGACTCTCGGTATTATATAGTAGAGGAGGGACCAAGGGTACACCACTACGTCATGGAGTAGTCGTTTTTTGCAGGCTCAGAAAATCAGGAAAATCTATCTCCACTATTCAGTACTGCATAGTTATCAATAGGGAGTGGGCGGGATTTAATCCGGAAGTGGGTCGGGTTGGCTTGAAATGGGCGGGGCTTTAACCAGTCTGTTATTTTAAGCATGCGATTGATATGAGTTGATCAGAAATTGTTATATTTATTGCTAATTAGAAAACTATTTACAGGACAGCATCAGCATTGAGCTTCAGATCAAAGGTTGTGATCACAAGTGGGGTTTTTTTGGTTCACACACCTTCTCACCAGGTGTGTGTGTGTGAGTGTGAGTAAGTAAGAGAGAGACAGAGACAGACAGAGAGAGAAGGGGGGGGGTGTAAATTAATTTGTAATATTATTTATACCACTACTACCTTTATTTTTTTATGAAATACAGCAAGAAAGTGTCTGACACTCAAAAGTAAATAAAACTGGTTAGAGCCAGCTGACGGTTAAAAAAAGAAAAAGAAAAAAAAAAATCTCCGACAGGCAGAGACGCAACGCGAGTCCCATATTTACCAGAACTCTACTGGTTAATAAGTACAAACCTGAAGCTGAAGACCCTAAACATTAACGGAAAAGACCCGCGAGACTGAGTGACTGAGGGAGAGACAGAGAGCTGTTCTGTGTGTGAGTGAGCAGAGCAGTGTATGTGTGTAGGGGAGGAGCGCTGCAGCCTATCACAGAACGCAGACACAGTCAGATACCCAATGAGGATTTTCATTCAATCCGAGCACAGATATTGACTCATATTACTCGTATAATACTCAGCAAAAGTGCTTTATCTGTACCGGATACTCGTTTCAGCTCTAGTGGTCAACCTTTTCACATGTTCTCTGTAACCATTTTCCAACACGTATAATATGTTAAGAAGTAAATCAATGAATTGACTTTACACAGACTCTAAGAATCATCTTTATAACTACACACTAAACTTTGTACAGTAAAAACTTAAATATGGAAAAAAGAAAATTAACCTCATGATGTAATTTATGTATGAACATAAATTAGGTTCATATGTTAAACATTAAGATCAACAATAGTAACAGACAGTCAGTGAACTCACCCCAGAGTCTCCAGTTTGCAGTCTGGACTCTCCACAAAACCACACAGCTGCTTCACTCCTGAATCCTCCAGGTCGTTGTAGCCCAGATTCAGCTCTCTCAGATGGGAGGGGTTGTCCTTCAGAGCTGAGACCAGATAATCACAGCTGATCTTTGACAACCTGCAGTCAAACAAACTGAATAAAGAATAAATGAAGTCAGTTTAGAAACAAAGTTCATGTTTGAAATGATGAAATGTTTCATAATCTGTTCAGAGCTGAAGAAGATTTAAATGTAGAAGTTTAGAAAATGTGTATGTGAGTGTGTGTGTGTGTGTGTGTTAGGGTGTGTGTGTGTGTGTGTGTGTTAGGGTGTGTGTGTGTGTGTGTGTGTGTGTGTGTGTGTGTGTGTGTGTGTTGTGAAGGATCAATATCAATGATCAGACATTATTGATTAAAACACATTAAAGAATATAATAAAGAAATATTTCTCCTTCATCAAGTAAACTTGATCAGTTTCACACAGATATTAGTTGAGAGGATCTTCTGTTTACAGATGTGACTCTTTACCAACAATTAGAAACATTCATTTAACAACTAACAGTGAACATTTTCTACACTTCCTTTAACAATCACTCATCTTTATAACTACACACTAAACTTTGTACAGTAAAAACTTAAATATGGAAAAAAGAAAATTAAGTTCATGATGTAAGTTATGTATGAACATAAATTAGGTTCAGATGTTAAACATTAAGATCAACAATAGTAACAGACAGTCAGTGAACTGACCTCAGAGTCTTCAGTCTACAGTTTGGACTCTCCAGTCCAGCAGACAGACGCTTCACTGATGAATCAGACAGTTTGTTGTTACTCAGGTCCAGATCTGTCAGATGAGGATTGGACTTCAGAGCTGAGGCCACAACTTCACAGTGAGTCTCTGAGAGTCCACAGCCCTTTAGTCTGTAATGACACAAATATTACAACATATGTTATCATGAAAGAGGACACTTTATATTTACTTCATGCATTTGATGATCAAACAGTTTGACATTCACTATTTTTATGAACATTTGATCTTCACATCAGTGGTTCAGATCATCTTTTTAATATTTAAAATAATACGCATTTTATTCCTTTTATTTATTTATTCCTTTAATGTAATTATTACTATTATGATCCTGCTTCTACACACGCTACAAGTGAAGCTTATACAGTGTAGTTTCAGGAGCAGGACGCCTCTGGCCATCCTTATAAAAACCACCTGGACTTTTCCTCCCCTTCCGCTCTCCTTCTGCGCTTCACCTGTGGGCAGTCTCAGTCAAGCATCCAGCAACAGGACAGATCAATCATACTTAATACGTAAAACTTAGATAAACGCTATGATTTCAATTCCACAAGTCAACTTGTCAAGCTGAGTGCTGCGTTTCATGCTGTCTTTAGTAAATGTATAGTGTGTATTTTATTGAACTGCATGTATATGTTTGGTTGCCGTCTCTTTATTTATAGTTATCTATCTAGAAATGACAGGAACGTCGGTCTGTCTGGAAAAGGTAGGTTTGAGTCTCTCTAACGCTGTTGTGATTTCTGATTTGCAGATTGTCGGCTGTATTTTCTTTGTTCCAGAGTCACCTGGAGGCATTGAGCTAGCTCAGAAGGCCTCAGTGAGGCGAGAGAACAGGTCAACCTACTGAGGCATCAGCACATTGGAGACCTCTGAACTCGGAGGTGATGAGGGCTGGATAGAGGTGGAAAACAAGGAAGACTCCGAGCACGACAGTGAGCCCTCTAGGACGGACTGATTTTAAGACATTTGGTTTCCAATAGTTTTATATTGTCTCACATCCTTGCACAATAAATATCTATTGTTTACAACTCTTGAGCTTGTGTTTATTAAGTGCTGCTCAACCTCGTATGAAATAACTTGAAAAGGTGGTGTGTGGAAGAATGTGAAAAATCTCTAGCAGCAAACACTTCAGGGTGTCGGGTCAGGACACTAATTTCAATTATGCAGGTGAAGATGGAGAGTCCATGTAGAGATTTGACTGTTTATCTAGTCATTTGAATACATATATGTGTGTGTGTGTGTGTGTGTGTGTGTGTGTGTGTGTGTGTGTGTGTGTGTGTGTGTGTGTGTGTGTGTGGTTCTACAACAACAGAACAGCAATACAGATGTAATAATTACAATAACATCAGAACTGAAAGCTATCAACATTAGTGTAAAAGATAAAACAAGCAACACTGAATAAATGCTCAATAGTCAACAGGTTTACAGTGTACATTCATATTAAAACATAAAGTAGACTTAACTAGCATAACTCATTAACTATCATCAATTAGCACAATCCAGCAGCTAGCTCTTAACCATTAAATATTTTGGATGGAAGAAACACTAATTAACTCCTTTTATTGCACTCATGGCGACAAATAAGCTTTCACACAACATAACAAACTTAAACCTATTTATGGACGCACACGACAAAAAAGCCCGCCTGACGTTGCCATGGTGAGAAACAGTGAGGTCCTGCCGTCGTCTGTCTCACTCCACAGGTGCAGGCAAGCAGAGTGAGTGATGCATTTGTGCGCACAGGGCAGCATCGGAAATCAGAGACTCCAGCAAACGGTGCATGGGAGCACAGCCTTTTTTACAGATGGTTTGTAGTAATTGAACCATATAATCACAACTACCCTTTTTTACAAACTCGCCATGGATCACCCATTAACCCGTTCAATTTGGATGAGGATTTGTGTGAAACCAGTTTCCCCCTCACCACACAACAGTCAGACTTCAGCCAAGTGTCCCATCTGTGCCGCTGTGCTCATGGTCATGTCAATTCACGCTCCCCTAACTTGACACTCTCGGTAGATGTCAGGCTCCTTCTCCTCATTCAGCGAGGGCCGAGAACCAGGGATGCAACAGTCATAGCCATGGAGGTGGGAGCAATGGCAGGGTCAGCGGCTTCAACTCTCCCCTTCTCAGTAGTGTTGTATCGTTCGAACGAATGAATCTTTTGAGTGAACGAAGTGAACTGAATCACTTCATGAACTGATTCGTTCCTTTCTCAGTTCAGTTCAGTTGAGCTCAGCCGCGAGCATGGCTGCCGGTCGGGAGTGGAACTGCCGCGACTCACTCACTCGTTCACTGCGAACGAATCACTCAGTGAACGACAACACTTTGACTGACTCTGAGTGATTCTGTTTCCCCTTCGCGGGGATACGCTTTCATGCCAATAGCATCAATTTCTCCAAGCTAACGGCTAACGAAAACAAACACACACACACGCCCCCATCCCCATTATCGTAATGGACTTAGGCACACATAAAGTAATGAGAGGAGAGGAGACAGAAGAGTGAGTGAGAGTCACCAGTGCAGGGCATGTCGTTCAATGATTCGTTCGCGAACGTGATTCGCCGTCATTCAGTTCATGATTCAGCCCACTTTCAGCACAGTACGTGAACGAGATTCACGTCCTCAGCATGTCGTTCAATGAATCGTTCGCGAACTGCTGAAAGTGGCGCTGTGTCAGTCACTCACTGACTCAGGACACTGAGGGCTGAGGAGTTGATTCACGTTCAGTACATGTACTGCTAACATTAGCGCTGTGTTGCTAACATCAGTGTAGCATCATGTTATGTTATTTTACTGTGCACAGAGAGGACACTTTCACTGTGTAATATTTTTAGTGCATGTATAAGCAGCGCTGCGTCTCCCGCGAATGATTGTATAATATAGTCCTTGAACGCACCGTCCCTCAGTAAGTGAACGTGAACCGCAGGGCTGAATCATGAACTGAATGACGGATTATTTGGCTGTTTATCAGTTCAGGGAGTTGGAGAGCACTGAACGATTCGGTGAACGAATCTTTTGAACGAATCATTTTAATGAACGGATTCTAAAGATTCAGTACAGTAAAAAGAACTGCCGTTCCCATCACTACTTCTCTGCTGCCTCCACAATCCAGGTAAGTATCGAGTCTCCTGTACCTCCGTTTTTTTCACCAAAGCCAATCACCGCTCAAATCAGCTAGCGTGATGTCACAGAGCCACATAACCCTAATAGCCACAGCACCCCTCATGGGAGCCAGGCAGAACTGTCTGGCGGCCTCAAGTTCTTCACTCTACACCAACACCAGAATGCCACTCTTGCATCATTGTCCATCCACCTCCACAACGTGTCGTTCCCATAATTAAATAAACTATTCTACTGTCACTTAAATATCAGTTGTCTGCTGTTACATGTGCAGGGTTGCAAGTTCCAATAGTATTGATCTAAAGTCACTTTGGTGATGTCTCTTTACCAGGCTACGGGAGTAACGGAATACTTAGAAAGGCAACGTGTTCCACTACAGCTACAGAAAAAAAGACGTGATCTGATTACAGTTACATTGAGTAAAAATGGGGATTATTTGGCAGGGTTTCAATTTTGAAATAAAGAAATATATAATATTATGCACTTTTAAAGAACCAAACTAAATCATTTTATACCAGCACGTTCGCCACATATCGTTGCACCATTCTTAGGATCCACATAAGTGGTTTTTAGGGTCCTCGCTACCCGGGTGCTACGGTGGACTTCCTATGAGCCTCTAAAATGCACTCAGCAAATCACTTTCCTTGATAATTCATTTAAGCACATCATTTTATGGGTGTGGTCCTTGCTAGTAAAAGGAAGCTTATTAAGTGTAGTTTCAGGAGCAGGACTACACCAAAACTTCCCCGCCTCCAGCCATTCCTATAAATACCACCTAGATTTCTCCTCCCCTTCTGCTCTCATATTCTACAACCCCCACCCCAATTTTCTCCTCCCTTTTCTTCCTCTTGCTACGGTTGACTTCCTACTAGCCTCCCCAAGACACACTCAGTAACAGAGGAACTATGCTCATCAATTGTTTTTCTTAATAAATAATTTAAGCGCATCATGTTGTGGATGTGGTCTTTGCTAGTGAAACACAAGTTTACGGAGGCTAATGTTGGTTAACGTTAGCTAACTTTACATGATGTTGTGTAACTGACATTACTGAATCAGTTTGATGGTTTGATGACTATTCTCTACTTGTGATACTAAACCACTGTCACAGTGACATACTCCATTTAAATAACATTTAATAATTCATTATTATTATAATCCTTCATCTACATGTTTCAAACACAAGTTTACAAAGTGCTGTAAAGGCATGAAAACTGTTTTCAGGTTGTTATAAATAGAATAAATACATTAAATGGATTGTACTTATATATAAGGCTTTTCTAGTCGTTGACCAATCGAAGTGTTTTCTCTACATCTCATTCATACATATTAATACACTGATGACTACCACGCAGGATGCCAACCTGCTCATCAGTGCAATTCAGAAACAGATCAAAATAATTCAGATCTTATTTTAAAGCCTGCTGAGTAAAATCAGGTATTACCTGTATGTCTGATTATATATCATGTAATAATAACTTTACTGCTTTCACTGATAATTGTAAAATACTGATATATGTTGTGATAAAATGCTGCTGTAATAAAACCTCAACCACAACCTCTAAAGTCCTTCATGTGTTTCACCAGGTTTGAATGAATCCTCCAACACACAAAGGAAGAGAAAGAGAAGAAAACACTGTCAAATCCAATAATGACTAGAAATAAATAGAATAACTGTTCATTAACTTAACAGCTATAAACATCAACATTATTTAAACTCAACATTTAAACAGCTCAACAACATCTGAGACTAAATATAACTGACAAGTTATTGCAGATATAAACAAGTAGAGCACTATTTTAACTATAATAAAACATTTATATTATTTATATTTGAAGAACTAAACTACTAATCTATACTGATTTATAATGTTAATCACATCTGGACTTACTGAGCCTTTCTGCAGTTCCTCACAGCTGGGATCAGTCTCCGTCGTCCCTCCTCTGATGTGTTGTACTTCTTCAGGTCCAACTCATCCAGAGGCTCATCTGACATCTGCAGCATGTCGGCCAGAGCTGAGCAGTGGATATCAGAGAGTTTCTTCTCTGATCTGTTCTCTGACTTCAGGAACTCTTGGATCTCCTGATGTACTGAGCGGTCGTTCATCTCCGTCAGACAGTGGAAGATGTTGATGCTTCTGTCAGGAGAGATATCACTACTGTTCATCTCCTTCAGGTTGTTGATGACTCTCTGGATAATTTCTGGACTGTTCTTATTCCGACCCAGCAGGCCTCCTAAGAGACTCTGGTTGGACTCCAGAGAGAGGCCATGAAGGAAGCGGACAAACAGGTCCAGGTGGCCATTGTTACTAAAGAGAGATTTCTTCATGGCTCTCTTCAGGAAGTCATCCAGAGATGAGTAACTGTAGTGTTCTCTCAGGAAGTCCTTCAGTACCTTTGTCTTCCTGCTGGTGTAACAGTGGTACATGTAGACTGCAGCCAGAAACTCCTGAACGCTCAGATGAACAAAGCTGTAGACTGTTTTCTGGAAGATCACACTCTCTCTTTTGAAGATCTGTGTACAAACTCCTGATAACACCGAGGCCTCTGTGACATCAAGACCACACTGCTCCAGGTCTTCTTGGTAGAACATGATGTTTCCTTTCTCCAGTTGTTCAAACGCCAGCCTCCCCAGCTTCAGAAGAAGGTTCCTGTCAGCCTCCGTCAGCTCCTGTGGACTCGTCTCATGTCCCTCATCATACTTGTTCTTCTTCCTCTTTGTCTGAACCAGCAGGAAGTGTGAGTACATTTCAGTCAGGGTCTTGGGCAGCTCTCCTCTCTGGTCTGGAGTCAACATGTGGTCCAGAACTGTAGCAGTGATCCAGCAGAAGACTGGGATGTGACACATGATGTGGAGGCTCCTGGATGTCTTGATGTGTGAGATGATTGTGCTGGACTGCTCTTCATCACTGAATCTCCTCCTGAAGTACTCCTCCTTCTGGTCGTCAGTGAAGCCTCGTACTTCTGTTACCCTGTCCACACAGGAAGGAGGGATCTGATTGGCTGCTGCAGGTCGGGAAGTTATCCAGATGAGAGCCAATGGAAGCAGCTTCCCCTTGATGAGGTTTGTCAGCAGCACGCTGACTGATGACTTCTGTGTGACATCAGACACGACCTCACTGTTGTTGAAATCCAGTGAAAGTCTGCTTTCATCCAGACCGTCAAAGATGAACAAAACTTTACAGACAGCGAGCTTCTCTGCTGTGAGCTTCTGTAATGTTGGATAGAAAACATGGATCAGCATGAGCAGACTGTACTGCTCATCTTTGATCAAGTTCAGCGCCCTGAACGAGAACAGAATCAGCAGACTGATATCTTGGTTGTTGGAGCGCTGTGCCCAGTCCAGAGTGAACTTCAGCACTGAGAAGGTTTTTCCAACGCCAGCGACGCCGTTCATCAGAACCACTCTGACTCTGTGTAAGACTTCACAGATCTTCTTATCCTTGGTTGGAGCGTCATGGAGGGTCTTCATCTTGGAAGCTGTTTCAAGCTGCCTCACCTCATGTTGGGTATGAGCCTCTTCAGTTTCCTGTTGGTCAGGTAAGACTTTAAAGATGTCCTGACACTTGATTGGAGCGTCATGGAGGGTCTTCATCTTGGAAGCTGTTTCAAGCTGCCTCACCTCATGTTGGCTATTAACCTCTTCACTCTGTCCCTCTGTGATGTGGACCTCAGTGAAGATGCTGATGAGGAAGGTTTTAGTTCCTGCTTCATCAGTTCCTTGAGTTACACATTCACATGTGCTGGTCAGACTGGTCTGATGTTCATCTAAAACCTCCTGCAGACCACTTTCTGCTGAAAGAGAAGAAAAAAGGTAGAATGAAACAGAAATCAGTGTGACTGTTAATGTTCAGTAGGATAGAGGAGGTAGATTCCTGTCCTGTTTTCAGAGATGATGACATCAGCAGACAGATCTTCAGTCTTACTTTGTACAGTGCTGGTCTGACTGTCTGTCTGCAGTCCAGGTCTCGTTCTGGATATTTTTCCACACTGGGGACAGGAGGAGACTCCTGATGAAGCAGACTGGTCCCAGTATGAGGTGATGCACTGTCTGCAGAACCAGTATCCACAGCTGGTAGAGACTGGATCCTTCAGGACGTCCTGACACAAAGAACAGCAGGACAGCTGCTCCTCCACAGAAACAGCCCTCCTCTTCCTCTCTCTGTGGACATGAACACATTCTTTATGTCACATGACATTAGTGGAGGCCGACCGACAGCTCACAAGCTGCATGCAGCTCTTTCCCCACATAAACAGTCCAGACTGTCAGTATTTACACACTTACACAGTTTCTGTTCTTCAGACTCTGAGATCCAACACATTCAGTTTGAAATGAGACAACAATGTGCCAGCAAAGGCAGAGAAGAAGAAGAAGACTGTAAGCTAGTAAACATGGACGTAAACAATGCAGGATTTAAAATAGATGTTTGATGAAGTGGATTCAACACATTAGTTAGACCACAAGGAGACACGCAATGGGCCAGATGCAAGAAACACAAACATTTTTAAAACATGTACGTGTGATTTAAAATGAATCTGTGCTCATGAGTGATTTACGAGGATTTGCCACATCCACCAATTTCTCTTATTTAGGATTTTCTCTTAGGTAAGAACAAAATTCACAAGTGGTGCAGATCTAAAGCAATAAAACATGACTTGTGTTTGATTAATGGCTGAGTGACTGAGAAAGGACTGACATCGTTAATTACTAACTATTTATTTCTTTTTTATGTCTGTGAAAGTGACACAACAGTCGAGACAATGGTCACAGTGTTTTTTCCCATTCTTAAGCTTTCTCTGGACCTTCAATTCCATCAATAATTATTATATTTCTGTTGTTCTGTTCATAAAGTAATCTTAGTCTTTGACCTACCGGATGCCTGACCTTATCTGGCACTTTGAGGGAATCATTCACACTAATTTACCACTCAGGAACACACATTCATTTATAACAGGTGGGATTCATCCTGTCTATGCAGGTTATTTGTGATTGTTTCATGGTGATAGGAGTGTTTGGTAAATCCAACATGGCTTCCAATCCAACTTGTAGAGGTCCACATCTTCAAAAAAGTAAGAGAACTCAGAAAAGTCCACTAGTGAAAAATAACAGACTGCTGCTCTTTGTGTTGTGCTGCTGAACAGAGAGCTCTGCTAAATATCTTCATAATGCATCTTTTCATGAGTGTTTCTCTCTCTCTGTTTCTGCTATAGTCTCTCTCCCTCTGTGTGAGTGTGACGTTAAACATCAGACTCAGTTTCCTCTGCTGCAGTGGTCAGTCTGCAGTGATAAATCAGCTGCAGCAGGCTGTTTCTATACATTTACATGACCTCCTCCCATATTTAGTGTCTTTGAACAGTAACACGTTAACACACAGTCTGTATTACATGAGACCAAACATTGTACCTGCTGCTGCAGTCCTTTAGTAAATAAGGACAGACACAGTTTGACTTGTTAGTAAATCCTTAGTAAATATCACCCTGGGTTACCTGCTGCTACTTTACATTTATTGACTGGAAAATCAAACAGCAATAGCAGCCCTGTCTCTGGTTAACATGAACATGAAGATCTGTTGGAGATTACAGCTGAATGGAAGCTACTTCATTATTTCTTTCCTTCATATCTACACTACAACCTTCATGAAAGCGTCTCACTGAATCATCTTCAGGTCAGTTTACAGTAGAAACAGTCTCTTACTTTGTGTCTGAGGGTCCAGGTTCATTACTGAAGTTTATTGGACGATTATTAGACCAGTCACTCTTCATAGACAGACAGCTGGATATTACAGATTCTGCTCCGTCCTCCTCTTCCTCCTCTTTCTTCATCTTCTGGAGTCTGAGAGGTAAACCAGTAACACTGGAGACACACACACATACACAGTATAATAAACCCAGTCCTGCCTCTCAACTTAGTAGCTTCTTATTAGTTTACATGACTTTAACTACAACCATGTGTGTTTTCTAGTCATCACAAAGAGAAACTTTGACTCTGGTTTAAATCCAACAAACAGACTTCAGATAAACATGTGTGTGCTTCTTAACTGTGACTTCTCTCAATCAATTCTCTCTCAACGTTTAACACCTCAAACTCTGTCATTTCACATTTAATCAACTAAACAATGAATGTGATCAATAATCATCAGATTGATCAATAATGACAGTAATCGTTATTTACAGTCCTGATATTAACACTCACCTGCCTCACACTGTTTTCCTCCTTCTGTTCTGATGTCTGTGAAATGGTGTCTGAATGGACTTTCACCTTTACTTCTTATCTGTCTGCTCCTCCCTTCTTCTTTTATTGGAGGTCATATGTGTGTGAGTGTGTGTGTCTGTCATAGGTATTTTGGCTACAAATTTCAGACTTCAATCAGTCAATCAATCAATCTATATTGATTCATAAATGAGACACATCCTGTCTCACAATGATGCTGAAAAACTAGTCCATGCATTTGTTACTTCTAGGCTGGACTACTGTAATTCATTATTATCAGGCTGTCCTAACAAGTCTCTAAAGACTCTCCAGCTGGTCCAGAATGCAGAGAGATCATATATACTGCATTTAGCTTCACTGCATCGGCTTCCTGTAAAATCTACAATAGAATTTAAAATCCTTCTCCTCACCTTCAAAGCTCTTAATGATCAGGCGCCATCATATCTGAAAGAGCTCATAGAACCTTATGATCCTACTAGAACACTACGCTCCCAGCTCAGCTTATAGTTTGGGCCGGTTCCAGCTCCTAGTTTATGCTGCTATAGGCTTAGACTGCCGGGGGACTCCCATGATGCACTGGGCTCCTCTCTCCTCCTCCCTCTCTCTCTCTATCCATCCATCTATATCCATTAACATTCATGTTCTATTAATGCATTCAATAAGCTAAACTTCTTCCCCGGAGTTGTCTGTGCTTTCTGGTCTCACAGGTAATCTGGGCCTGGAGACGTCCGGATGACAGATTCCAGTCCCGGACCTTCAATGTGCTTCTCTCTCCTCTCTCTCTCTCCTTCCTCTCTCTCCTCTTCCTCCCTCTCTCTCCTCTCCTTCCTTTCTCTCCTCCAACCGGTCCAGGCAGATGTTCTCCCACTCTGAGTCTGGTTCTGAGGGTTCTTCCTGTTAAAAGGGAGTTTTTTCTCTCCACTGTTGCTCATGTGGGAATGTTGGGTCTCTTTAAAATTAAAACCTGAAGAGTTCGGTTTAGACCTGCTCTATGTGGAAAGAGCCTTGAGATGACTTTGTTGTGATTTGGCGCCATACAAATAAAGATTGATTGATTGATTGATACACAGAGGGGGAGCTAAAGGGGGCTCGCCCACTGTGCCATACATGCCACAACCACTACTTCACATTACACACTATCCTTTTTCTCTCTGTCTGCTGAAGTTGAATTAAACCTCAGCAGACAGAGACATCCGCAGCTCTTCCTGGTTATCGTGACTTTATATTCTCCGGTTTTATCTTATTGTACTTTAGCTCCATTTTATTTCCAATTTAATACTTTTTAATTGTATTCAAATGTCTTTTTATTTTACATGTGTTGTATTTGTATCCTGTCTTTATGTAAAACACTCTGAGTTGCCTTGTTGATGCTGTTTTCCTCCTTCTGCTCTACTGATTATAAAATGGCGTCTTCAAGGACTTTAACCTTTACTGCCTACCTGTGTGTGTGTGTGTGTGTGTGTGTGTGTGTGTGTGTGTGTGTGTGTGTGTGTGTCATAAAATGAACATGAAGATCTGTTGGAGATTACAGCTGAATGGAAGCTACTTCATTATTTCTTTCCTTCATATCTACACTACAACCTTCATGAAAGCGTCTCACTGAATCATCTTCAGCTCAGTTTACAGTAGAAACAGTCTCTTACTTTGTGTCTGAGGGTCCAGGTTCATTACTGAAGTTTATTGGACGATTATTAGACCGCTCACTCTTCATAGACAGACAGCTGGATATTACAGACTCTGCTCCGTCCTTCTCTTCCTCCTCTTCCTCCTCTTTCTTCATCTTCTGGAGTCTGAGAGGTAAACCAGTAACACTGGAGACACACACACATACACAGTATAATAAACCCAGTCCTGCCTCTCAACTTAGTAGCTTCTTATTAGTTGACATGACTTTAACTACAACCATGTGTGTTTTCTAGTCATCACAAAGAGAAACTTTGACTCTGGTTTAAATCCAACAAACACACTTCAGATAAACATGTGTGTGCTTCTTAACTGTGACTTCTCTCTATTTAGAGCTCAGCAGTGAGTCACGTGACATCGCTGTGAGGACGCACAAACCAGGAAAACAACAAGAGGAAACAACGTTTAACACCTCAAACTCTGTCATTTCACATTTAATCAACTAAACAATGAATGTGATCAATAATCATCAGATTGATCAATAATGACAGTAATCATTATTTACAGTCCTGATATTAACACTCACCTGCCTCAGACTGTTTTCCTGCTTCTGTTCTGATGACTGTGAAATGGCGTCTGAATGGACTTTCACCTTTACTTCTTATCTGTCTGCTCCTCCCTTCTTCTTTTATTGGAGGTCATATGTGTGTGAGTGTGTGTGTCTGTCATAGGCTATTTTGGCTACAAATTTCGGACTTTAATCAATCAATCAATCAATCTATATTGATTCAAAAATCAGACACATCCTGTCTCACAATGATGCAGAAAAACTAGTCCATGCATTTGTTACTTCTAGGCTGGACTACTGTAATTCATTATTATCAGGCTGCCCTAACAAGTCTCTAAAGACTCTCCAGCTGGTCCAGAATGCAGAGAGATCATATTACTGCATTTAGCTTCACTGCATCGGCTTCCAGTAAAATCTACAATAGAATTTAAAATCCTTCTCCTCACCTTCAAAGCTCTTAATGATCAGGCTCCATCATATCTGAAAGAGCTCATAGAACCTCATGAACCTACTAGAACACTGTGCTCCCAGTTTATAGCACCTCATTTACAGTCCTGATATTAACACTCACCTGTCTGTGAAATGGCGTCTGAATGGACTTTCACCTTTACTTCTTATCTGTCTGCTCCTCCCTTCTTCTTTACTACAAGTGTGTGTGTGTAAATAATCATCAGATTGATCAATAATGACAGTAATCATTATTTACGGTCCTGATATTAACACTCACCTGCCTCACACTGTTTTCCTGCTTCTGCTCAGCTGACTGAAAACTTGTGTGTGTGTGATTGTGTGTGTGTGTGTGTGTGTGTGTGATTGTGTGTGTGTGTGTGTGTGTGTGTGTGTGTGTGTGTGTGTGTGTGTTAACTGAAGACAAAGTCATGTCCCCAGTTGGGAAAAGTCTGATTTTTGGTCAGTGGATTCGGGACATTAAACAATTTAATGTCCCCAAAACCATCAGACTATGGTTCTGATGTGTGTGAAGAAGGGAGGAGCAGACTACTACTACTACTACACACACACACACACACACACACACACACAGGGGGGCGCTGAAGGGGGGGTTTGCCCACTGCCATACAAGCTACAACCACTACTGATTACTGTTTTCTCTCAATTCAATAGTTGAATTAAACTTCAGCAGACAGAGAGATCCACAGCTCTTCCTGGTTATTGTTGGTAACTTCTCTGAAATCTGATATAAAACAATTCAAACATCAGACTCACACAGAGAAGATTTAGATGAATATATCTGATTAAACATCTTCTGCAATAATCAAGACTTCCGTCTTTATATATAAATACACACTCATCCATTTTATTATTGCGGACTGTTCAGTTTCAAACAGCAGAATTAATATTTAAAGTCAGAGACCAGATCATTTCTATCTGTACAAAGTTTAATATGAGAATAACAAGTCTGAGCCTAAATGTGACTTTAACAGACTGCAGCGATCCTGATCAATGATCGATTTCAGTCGTTATACTGAAGCTTTATGAAGTTAAATGATCGATTCTCTGATCGACCCGCATCACTTACTGAAAGTATTCAGGTAAAACAGGTTCGTGTTTAGTTTATTTGGTGTTATTTTAAAGCAGTTAGTTCAATTTACTCACCAGATGATCTTTTTCTTACTGCGCCACAAATTCTCCAACAAGTGAAAGTGAAAATGTTCATTTACAGTTAACTGCAGGTTAGTCTACGTGACTTCAGCAGCGTCACCACTTCCCCAGAGGAAACACTGCTTCTGAGGTTTTACATGTTGGTTATGTTTCTCCTCTTCATCTTTTCTGTCGTGAAGTCGAACTACGTAATTAAAAATAATATTTGACCTCCTGCACATACGCATCAAAATCTCACATTCATTTATTAAAACATTTTATTAGTCGCAATAAATATCCATAAACACTTTATTATCACTAACACTATCACTTTCCTAGTTGCAGCATAATATGTAATATACACTCTGTTATTGCTTCTTAAAGCCAATTATAATATAAACAGAGCTAAAAGTTATAAGTGGAAGAAGGACTGTAACGAAGAGCCCTTCATTACAAGAGACTATGGGAATATGGCACAACTGGGTCTGGGTTTTAATAGCACTTTTTTAAACATACAACTTAATGAGGCACTTTAATAATAGCACATGGCACTTTCATTGTAATATTTGCACTTTATTCGCAGTTTGCACATTGCATATTTGTACATTGAACTTTGATTGAAATGTGATTGTGTCTTCTGCCAGGTGGAGGTGTGGATAGTCTGCTTCATCTGAGGGAGAGAGGGAGTTAGATTAGATAAGATTGTGTGCACACCTCCAGTTATAATTGATAAACAGAGGGAACGAGGACATAAATGTGCAGAATATTTCAATGAGTGTTTTAGTGTGTTAGAGTTGCAGCCTGTGTTTTAAGTTGTTTGTATATTCTTACCTGTCCTTTGTCTTATGTCTCCTCCAGAGTGTTCAGCCAAAAGAGTCCCCTGGCATACGAACACAAATTTAAAGGTTCCGGGAGAGACTAAGTGGGGATAGGAAGAGGGGGGGTTTGGTAGTTGGTGTGTGTGTGTGTGTATATATATATGTATATTTATTGTAGTGGGTTTGTTTATTCTGGGGGGGGGTGTAAATAGCGAACAGCAATACAGCAGTAGGAATCAATGCATTGTAATAATATTGTTTGTGGGGAGCTGGGAAATCATATGGTTTAAAGAAACGCGTGAGTGGAGGCCTCCAATTAGACTGGACTGGTGACAGGGGATAAAAGGCGCCAGTTACCATCTGCCCTTGTTGCTGGTCAGGTCTCTCAGTCATGCATGCTGCTGTGCTGTGCCGCTGTATGTGGTTTTTGTCTTATTAGGTGAATAAACACCCACTCGTTGGTGAAACCTGCTATCGCCTGTGTCTGCATCTTTGCTGCATCATCCAGCCACTTATGGTCAATCTGACAAGGACAAACTGCAGGTGTCTTTTCAAATGTTAAGGAACTGCTGACGTCATTATCAGAAAACTGTGAAAGACGCTAAAAGAAAACATTTCTGATATTATCCTGTCAAACTGTAACCCACCTCAGTCATTGACAAACACTGTCTGATATTAGATATGAATCACCTGCTGACAGGAACAGTGAATATTAGTAACATTTATGTCAGAGAAAATAAGCCAGTTAGCCAGAAAGGCTCATTTTCATTTTCAGGTGTCGTCTCTGGACAAGCAAAGAGTTGGAAGCACAAATGTTACAAATAAAAGCAGAAAATACAATCAGTGATTTAAGTGCTGATACACATACATGTCTGCAATTCATAGAGAGTGATTTCATGTTTCCTAAAGTCAAACTGCATGGTGTGTATGGAGAAAGACCTGCTGTTGAGATGGAAGATGAGTTTGTGGAAATGTGAAAAATTAAGAGTTGACACAGTGACCAAGTTGTCTTTGTGGTTTTTCAAAAGGATGTAACGGCTGGTGAGTGTGGACCCAGTTACAGGAAGGGGAAGCGAGGCAGAGGTACAAAGTCCAGTAAGGTAAATTCTTTAATCCAAAGAGGAGGCAGGTGGTCATACACGAAAAGCCTAGCAGGAATCAAGCAAGGAGCAGGCAGAAAATCTGAGGTCAAAAAACAAACCGGAATAACGCGAGAAAGCAAGTACACAGGGTAACAAAGACAATCTGGCAAGGAAGACATGGTGGGGGGCGTGGGGGTGGGGGTTGGTGGGGGCCGGGGTTATATACATACACACACACAGGGAGGCAAGACACAGGTGAAACAAATAGGTAATCAACTAAGGCGGGAAAAAGAACAAAGAGGGGAAGTAAATTTTACAGCACAAGGGAAGACTACACTTTCAAAATAAAACAGGAAATGTACAACACAACATAAAATACAGGGTCTGACAAAGGATCAATGTACAGTCAGGACTGGTTTCATACAGCACAGAAACAAAGCAGGCCCAGTCAGGATGTGTGGAGGTGTGAAAATATCCACCAGCTGCATGAAACTCAGTCGTCCTATTAAGGAGGAACAGCTCTGTGTATATTAGGACATGTTACACATTCATCTCTATCAGACATCACAGGAGCAGCAGACATGTGAGAAGAGCTTTTTATTCCAAGTTATTCAAAAACCAGCAATCATACAGATAACAGGAAACACACACATGAGTCTATGATGGAATGAGAAGCAGTTTATTTCAGTCACATCACTCCAGAGTCACAAACTACAAACATTTAATGTCAGCTGAACATTAAAACACAGTAACTGTTCATGTGTGATTAAGTCCATCCTTGTGTCAAGGAAGGAAGGGAAGGAGGGAGGGAGGAAGAAAGGAAGGAAGTAACTGTTCATGTGTGATTAAATCCATATGTAGGAAGGCTTCAAACTGACAAAGATGCTCTGACACCCGGTTATTGTTTAACCCTCCTGTTGTCCTTGTGTCAAGGAAGGAAGGGAGGGAGGGAGGGAGGAAAGGAAAGGAAAGGAAGGGAGGGAAGGAAGGAAGGAATGAGGGAGGGAGGCAGGGAGGGAGGAAGGGGGAAGGAAGGGGGAAGGAAGGAAAGAAAGAGAAGGAAGGGAGGTAGGAGAGGAAGAAGTAAGGAAAGGAAGAGAGGAGACCGTGATGAAGACAGTGATGAAGACAGTGAGGAAGACCGTGAGGAAGACCGTGAGGAAGACCGTGAGGAAGACCGTGATGAAGACAGTGAGGAAGACCGTGAGGAAGACAGTGATGAAGACCGTGAGGTAGACAGTGAGGAAGACAGTGAGGAAGACCGTGATGAAGACCGTGAGGAAGACAGTGATGAAGACCGTGATGAAGACCTTGAGGAAGACAGTGATGAAGACCTTGATGAAGACCTTGATGAAGACTGTGATGAAGACAGTGATGAAGACCGTGAGGAAGACAGTGATGAAGACAGTGACGAAGACCGTGATGAAAACCGTGTTGGAGACCGTGAGGAAGACAGTGATGAAGACAGTGATGAAGACTGTGAGGAAGACAGTGATGAAGACAGTGATGAAGACCGTGAGGAAGACAGTGATGAAGACAGTGATGAAGACCGTGATGAAGACAGTGATGAAGACCGTGATGAAGACCTTGAGGAAAACAGTGATGAAGACAGTGATGAAGACCGTGAGGAAGACCTTGAGGAAAACAGTGATGAAGACAGTGATGAGGTCCGTGATGAAGACCGTAATGAAGACAGTGATGAAGACAGTGATGAAGACGGTGAGGAAGACCGTGATGAAGACAGTGATGAAGACCGTGAGGTAGACCGTGATGAAGACAGTGAGGAAGACCGTGAGGAAGACCTTGATGAAGACCGTGATGAAGACAGTGATGAAGACCATGATGAAGACAGTGATGAAGACAGTGATGAAGACCGTGAGGTAGACCGTGATGAAGACAGTGATGAAGATTGTGATGAAGACCGTGATGAAGACAGTGATGAAGATTGTGATGAAAACTGTGATGAAGACAGTGATGAAGACCATGAGGAAGACAGTGATGAAGACCATGATGAAGACAGTAATGAAGACAGTGATGAAGACCGTGATGAAGACAGTGATGAAGACCGTGATGAAGACAGTGATGAAGACAGTGATGAAGACCGTGATGGAGACAGTGATGAAGACAGTGAGGAAGACCGTAATGGAGACAGTGATGAAGACAGTGATGAAGACCATGATGAAGACAGTAATGAAGACAGTGATGAAGACCGTGATGAAGACAGTGATGAAGACCGTGATGAAGACAGTGATGAAGACAGTGATGAAGACAGTGATGAAGACCGTGATGGAGACAGTGATGAAGACAGTGAGGAAGACCGTAATGGAGACAGTGATGAAGTCCGTGATGAAGACCGTGGTGAAGACAGTGATGAAGACCGTGATGAAGACAGTGATGAAGACAGTGATGAAGACGGTGATGAAGACAGTGAGGAAGACAGTGATGAAGACAGTCAGTAGCTCAGACCTGTGTGAGGGTTAAAGGTGACAGACATGATGTCACTCAGACATTAGTGAGTCCAGAGACTTCAGGGACAAAGTGATATTCTCCTCATTTAGTTTTTCTCACCACATTGTGAGATTTAGTTTGAGACTGAAGTTTGGACAATAATCTGAGATAAACTGAGTAAAGTGAGATGATGGAGGTAGTGATTCATCAACAAGTACATTTCATTCTGGATTTAAATTCAATCAAATACAGTTGAAGCTCACATGATGAAATGATTTCTACTGTTTCTACTTCCTGATGAAGCAGCAGCGACACTGTTCATGTTGTTCTGAGTCACTTTTACTGTTATTTCTTATTATTGAGCCAAACTAAAGCCTGTTATAATCTGCTCTGTTTAAACTGACAGTAAGAACTTGTTCATGGTCTGAATGTCGTTTGTAGCAGAAACAATAAATCAGAGACAGTTTGTGAAGCTTGTCGTGTGTCACACTGGCTCACAGTAACACACTGATGTTTAGTGTGTATGTACACATTTAAAATGTCAACAAGATCTGATTTGATTGTTTTGAGGTGAAGAGTTAATTTTAAATATTTAAGTGCAATTCAACAAGTTTTATTCCCAAAGATGAAAGAATGAAAAATAAAGTGTTTGTGTTTGTTGATGTTAATAAAAAAAGTCACTTTTAAACTGATTGATGGGCCTTTAATGTCTTTAACCTGAGTCACAGCTTAAAGGACTAGTTCAACATTTTAGGAAACAGACGACATGAAAACTGTTTGTTATTGAACTGAATCTGTTTTTATGTATTTTTGAAGTTGAATTAAATAAAAGACTTTAAATGTAAAATAAAATGTAATTCATATGTGAGAAGATTAATTCTGCTTTAAAACTGTTTCTTGAATTATCTGAATTGTTCCTTTAAATCCAAATGAGACTTTTTCTTGTTTCTTCTTCATGTAAGAAAAGTTATAAAATATGAAACTTCACTTTAAGCACATTTATCTGCTAATTCTTAGGTGGGATTTAATATGACTTGTACTGAAGTATCCACCACTAGAAAAGGTTTCATAACACTCATTTTTCTACTTTTTATTATAATGTCAGCAGTTGAAGTCAAGTGAAAACCCCTCAATGGTACAAAGGTAAGTAGGGGTGAAAATGAAATGTTTAAATATCAGAAATTAAAGAATACTGAAAGTGTCATTTATAAAAGAGATGAAGTCGAGTTAAAACTCACAGCTGTTCTGCAGCAGTGGGAGTTAATTAAAGCTTGAAAGTTGAAGCAAACTCTTCATTACAGTGATGAGAATCAGCTGCAACAAACAAACTAATAAAAGAGACAAGAGCCTTCCATTAGAGTTTTACATCTTTATTTCATTTAATTAGTAAATATGTGTTTGAGTTTTTATTTGTTTGCAATAAGAAGCTGCAGCTAAACAAGCATCAAGATAAACAAAGGTGAGTCGCTGCGTGTTGGAAACTTTATAACAGAAATAAACAATAAAGATCCATCATGAGGCTGCAGGTTCACTCATTTTATTAACCTTTATTTTAACTCTAAAGACCATTGAGCAACACAACAAAACACAAAACAATATTAGGTGAAAGAAAACAAAAGAAATAAGATAAAATTAAAATCAAACCTGTTAGAATCAAATAAAACAAGGTCTAAGATTAGGCTTTTGAACAGCTGTATTGATGGTAATAATCTAATGTTAAGGCCTTTTGGTGGTTGCTCCATGTGTACAGTTCATTATAAGAGAAAGACTAACGGAGCAGAGCAACAACCAATTCTGTGAGCGAATACCAATATCATGTTTCTTCAGGGTTAACAGATGAAATATATGGAGGCAGTAACAGTAACAAAGCTTTATATGTGAATACAAACCAATGCTGATCTCTCCCGACTGCCAGTGAAGGCATCATTGGATCATTGGTTATAAACCTTAATGCTGAGTGATACAAAACATCCAATGAAGTCAGAGTAGAAACAGTTTAATTAACTGATCTCAGTCTTCAGACAGTTGATTGGTCGGATCGTGTGCTCTTGATTGGTTGGAATTAAAACCTGCAGGAACATTATGGCCATTTATGAAATAGTTTGGACATGCCTGCTTTACGACATAAAAGTAGAAAAAGACAAATAACAACAAAGTTTCTGCAGGTGATTCCTTCCAAACCTCCGTCAGTGTGAAAGTCTACAGCAGCTCAGGAGTTATCCTGCAGCCTCGCGACGGCTCAGGAGTCCCAGAGATAACTGTTCAGTTTGGAGTCAGTTAAGAGATTTAAGTGAAGATGACAAAATCCAGATCCAGACTCCAAAGGCCTGTACTACGAAGCTGGATTTTCTCTTATCGAGGTAACTTCAGGGTTAACTATGGGTTTTCCGTACTACGAAGCTGGTTCTCTTCTTACCGGGGTAAATCACCATGGTAACTTATGCTGAACGGCTAAACCTGCTCCGGAGCAGGTTATGTTCTGGATAAGAGAACAATGAGTACAAAAGCACCACCTCCTGACCAATCAGTTCTCTTAGAAAATGACCTGCCCATTCTTATAAGATCCTGTCAACATTGGTGCGAGGATCGCGAGAGGAGCGCTTAGGAGAGAAAGAGTTTTTAATGATAGATGCAATTTTTTAATTGGCCAAAATATATATTTAAAAAATAATCATTGAGGCACGTGGGGGATATTATTCTGTAGGTTTGACATCCTGAGATCAAAGTGTCAGGGAGCATAATAACTGTATTTATTTATTGTAGGCCTAATTGTAAAAAATTGACGAAAAGATATATTTGTAAAATAAGCCTTGAGGCACATGAGGGATATTATTCTGTATGTTATACAGTTGGTTTGAAATCATTCACTCAAATGGTTGAAGCACATAATAGGTTTGTATTTTGAATGTTGAATATTAAACTAACTTAATGTGTCTATGAAAGGAAGGGCACTGAGGAAGCGATCTGCCCCAAACGTCTGTGCCGTAATAAAGTGGCATTGTGTGATCAGAGTGCTGTCCGTTTATATTGTCTGATAAATTAATATTGTATGATCTCGTGAATTTACACATTAACAGAGTCAGCTATTTTCTGCCAGCATTCCTTCCTGGCTTTTGCTGCTGCATCAGTGTTGCAACAGTGTTGCTTTTGGCCTGGATGATGTTTGAATTCTTCATATTTATGAAGAATAATTGTCTGGGGACTTCCGGTGATGCAGCTGAGCTAGGCAGACGTGTGCTCCGGAGCTCCTCAGGAAAACTCGGTTTTAAGTTATAAATAACACCCGCTGTACCTCAAACTTTATTCAACTGGTGGAATATGGACCTGAGATCTGGAAATAAGATGCAAAGCTCAATTATTGACCATTTTTCTCCTCAAGCCACAACACGTGAAACGAGCACCGAGCACAACATGGCCGCGGAAGAGCAACTTGAAGTGGAAGGAAGCCACGCCATACTACAAGAAATAAAATGCGGTAATGAAGCACTCTCACAGAAGCTCGATGCTAAAACTGCCGAAATTCACCACTCTATTTCGGGGCTGAAAACTGTGGTAGACGGGATGTGCTCACTCATTACGGAGGCAGAAGAGCGAATTAGCACAGCTGAAGATAAGCTAACTAAGTTAGACTCCCATGTCCTCCGTCTGATGAAGGAGAAGGACTTTCTCGTGGACAAGATAGACCAGCTAGAGAATCAAAGCCGACGCAATAATGTCCGCATCATTACCCTACAAGAGGGCGGAGAGGGGACAGACCCGGTGCGGTTCTTTACTGATTGGATCCCCTCAGTGCTGGGACAACAGCACTTTCCTGAGCCGCTGATAATTGAAAGAGCGCATCGGTCCCCGACATCCCGCGCGCCAGGAGATACGCGACCCAGACCCATTCTCATCCGCCTACTCAAGTACCAGGACCGGGATAAAATCCTCCGAATGGCCGCCAAGACATCCAGAGAAAAAGGTGGGCCGATTACTTTCAAGGGAGATGCTGTGATGTTTTTCCCAGATCTGAGTGCAAACCTGGTGAAACGAAGAAAGGAATATAATCATGTTAAGAAGGAGCTGCACGCAAAGAAGCTCCAGTTCAGCCTCCTCCACCCAGCGACCCTGAGAGTCACCCTGCCAAATGGAGAGAAAAAGTTCTTCAAATCACCAGAAGCAGCGGCATCATTCCTCCGAGTCTTCCAGGGAGGTGATTAAGCCTGCGTCTCGCAGGTGACTGCAGAGGGGTATTGCACGAAACCAGGATAAGGGATTAAGCCGGGATAAATTAGGTATCCTGGCTGAATTTAGCCTCAAGTCGGTTGCATGAAAGCAGGTTAAATTTATCCTGGCCCAGTTACTATGGTGATTTATTCTCTGCAGCTAGCCTGCTCCAGACCAGGCTAACAACCAGGCTAAGATTATTCCCAGGGATTCATCTGGCAGTTCTACTGTCAATCGTGTGACAAATTAATGGGTTTTACAGCATTACCATGGTCTTTCTAAATATGTTGCATCATTTCAATTATCCTGCATTAAAATACTACAGATAAATTATATTGTAGTTTCATTAAAGTCTGTTGACTGTTTAATTGCAACAGTCATTTTATAGTCATTCATGTGGTATCGTTATTGTGTATAATGTACAGTAGATTTACTTTGTACTATTTACTAGCCGATACTCACAATGTTACTTGGCTGCTTCTGAGGCTGAGCAGCATCTGGGTCCTGTTACACATGTTATTTTCTATTAGCACCTAATCACTGACTTCATATCCATTATGGGCTAAATGAGCAAGACATTTCCACAAAATTGACATGATACCTCAAGCCTGGAGTCCAGCAACGCCGTCTCCTCATCTGCAGAAGTGCATCCTGCAGCTGCAGATGTGCCTTCCCCCTGCCCTACACCTAATTATAATAATTGTTTGCACTTAATTATATTTCCTGAGTAGCATGCACTTTTACTTGTCACATTTAAATCAAAGTGTACAACTGTTGATTAGTGGGCTTGGACAGTAACTTCTTTAGTCCTTTAATTGTAATTTTGACAGTTCTAGTGGAGCACTGTTGTATTAATTGTACTTTTTTTTTTTTTAAGTATATTTTTGGGCTTTTTGCCTTTGATGTACAGGTTAGTAGAGAGAGACAGGAAAACTGGAGACAGAGAGGGGGGAATGACATGCAGGATAGGAGTGCTTGTAGCGGGGTTTGAACCAGGGTCGCCTGCAGCTAGGGCTGTAGCCGCAACACACGGGGCAGGTGCTCTACCCACTGAGCTATACTTAACCCATTAATTGCACATTAATTGCACTACTTACGTATTGAGCCGGTCCGCGATTGTCTGCCAGGCTTTCTCCCTTTCCTTGATTACAGTGCTTTGTGCTTGTGTTGCCTTTTTTTCTTATCATTTCTTTAACCTCATCATGAAACTCCATCAGGAGCTGTTGTTCAGCGGCCGTGAAGAATGACGTGCGACACCTTTCCATTTTCCAATCTGTGATTCTGTGATCGATGCCATGGGTCTATTTGAGAATGCCGTGAACATGCACTTATCCCAGCTATCTACACCTGGCTTGACATAGCCGCGCCTTTTCATCCGGGCTTGGCGAACGTGCAACCAATTAAGCCAAGATGCGCCGGGGAGGCTAGATCAAGCTGCGCTTGCTCAGTTATCCTGGATTTATTTATTCTACTTTTGTGCAATACCCCTCAGGTGCAGCAGCATAACTCCTCTAACTCTGAGGGTGAGCGAATTCTACATATCCACGAACTATCCAGTGACTCTTATGTAAGTGCAACGATATCCCCGCCATATCTTTTTTTTTTTTTCTTTTTCTTCTCCCTTTTTATTTTTATTTTATTTTTTAATTATTATTTTTTTTTTATTATTATTTTTTTTTTTAAGTATATTTTTTCGGGCTTTTTTGCCTTTAATGGACAGGACAGTGGAGACAGACAGGAAACAGGAGGCAGAGAGAGGGGGAATGACACGCAGGATAAGATCGCTCGACTCGGGATTCGAACCGGGATCGCCTGCAGCGAGGACTGTAGCCTCAGCACATGGGGCGGGTGCTCAACCCGCTGAGCTATGCTCAACCCCTATTTTTGTTTTTTTAACGTTATTTTCGGACATTATGGACCAAAACCGAACTTATCCTATTGTTGTGGGGTTGCACTTGAACTTTCATTTACTTCTGATTAGAGTGGGTGTTGCAGTGTTTACATCTGATGTTGTTTATATACCGAGTGATTAAAAACTTAAATACATGAGAGCTCCGGGACCAATAAGTAGTTGGGTGTGATAGTTTTAGGGAGCATTCAACGGAGGTCACGATTGGTATTTTTGGATGGCGCCGAGTGTTCAAGGGGTCGGCGCTTGGGGGAACGGGGAGGTGTTTTTTTTTTTGTTTGTTTGTTTTTTGGTTTCCAGAGAGGCATTTTCTTCAAGTTGACTATTTCTATGGTACTAGGCAAGTCACTGTCAATTATTTAAGCTTTTTACATGAATAAGGTGGTGAAATTTGTCAGTTTTAATGTCAATGGTCTTAACGGACCTGTTAAAAGGAAGAGGGTGTTAACATATTTAAAAAATATTAAAACAGATATAGCCTTCATCCAGGAGACTCATTTGACTAAGCAGGAGCATGATAAATTAAAAAGAGGATGGATTGGTCAAGTCTTCTCTTCATCTTTCAGCTCTAAAGCTAGAGGAGTTGCTATTTTGATAAACAAAAACATTCCCATCACTGTTCAGGAGACAATCAGTGACCCACTGGGCCGCTATGTCTTAATAAACTGTCTGATTTATTCTGAACAATGGACTTTACTAAACCTTTATGCCCCTAATTATGATGACACTTCTTTTATTCAAGACATTTTTCTTAAAGTATCAGGGGGTCGTGAACATGCTCTTATGGGAGGAGATTTTAATTTTTGCTTAGACCCGGTTTTGGACAAATCAGCAACCTCCACTACAAAATCTAAGTCAGCCTCAACTACTCTATCATTTATGAAAGATTTAAATCTAACTGATGTTTGGAGGCAAATACACCCCCAGACCATAGACTATTCTTTTTATTCAAACCGCCATAATTCGCATACTAGAATTGATTTTTTCTTACTGTCAACACATGTGACTTACAGAGCATTAGAGTCTGATTATTTGCCACGGATACTTTCTGATCATTCTCCACTCACTCTATCTATAGTAATGCCTGAGAAAGTGGCCAGCATGTACAGATGGCGTTTGAATCCGACCCTCCTTAAAAAAAGTGACTTCCGTAAATTTGTCAGAGATCAAATCAAACTATTCTGTGAAACAAACTGTCCTTCCTCCCCTAATAGTTTCATACTATGGGATACATTAAAAGCTTATTTAAGAGGACAAATAATCTCATACAAAAGCACTTAAAAAATCATATTCAGCAGAAGTGGAAGAATTAGAAAAAGAAATTCTTGGGCTGGAAAAAGACTTTCAGCAACATAGAGATAAGAAGATATATAGTCTATTGGTAAAAAGAAAACTCCAGTATAATACATTATGCACCTATAGGGCTGAGAAAAATATTTTAAGAACGAAACAAAGGTACTACGAGCTGGGGGAGAAAGCTCATAAAGTCCTATCCTGGCAATTAAAGAAAGAGGAGAGTTCAAGAACAATTAACCAAATTAAAGATGAAAGTGGCTGTATTACACAGAACCCAAAAGAAATAAATGAAACTTTTAAAAAGTTTTATGTTAATTTATACGAGTCGGAATCACCAGAAGATCTGTCCACGATAGATATGTTCTTAAATAATATTGATTTGCCTAAACTGAATCAGGACGACCAGAAGTACTTGGATTCACCATTTACCTCCAAAGAGATAGAAAATGCTCTAGGTACACTGCAATCTAATAAATCACCAGGGGAGGATGGGTTCCCCCCCGAATTTTATAAAGAGTTTAAGGATTTGCTTCTACCTCTCCTGATGGATGTAATTAATCTAGCATCTAAAACACAAAGCCTACCTGATTCATTTTCAATGGCTGTAATTACAGTGATTTATAAAAAAAACAAAGACCCCTTAAAATGCTCCTCTTTCCGACCAATTTCCCTCTTGAATGCGGATTATAAATTGATTTCTAAAGCTATAGCAAACAGGTTGAGTGAATTTTTACCAGAGTTGATAAACAAAGACCAGGTTGGCTTTATCCAGAAAAGATCCTCCGCCAATAACATGTGCAGGTTACTTAACGTCATTCATATGGCAACTTCCAGCACGGAACCCAGTATAGCCGTCACTCTGGACGCGGAAAAGGCCTTTGATAGGCTTGAGTGGCCCTATCTATTCAAAGTTCTATCTAAATTTGGATTTGGCTCCTATTTCATTAATTGGGTCAGAACGCTGTATAAAAAACCACAGGCCAAAATAATTACCAATGGACAAATGTCCACTGCCTTCCCCCTCAGCAGATCAAGCAGACAAGGGTGTCCCTTATCCCCTGCGCTTTTCGTTATAGCTATTGAACCCCTGGCTGAGACAATCAGACAAGATTCAGCGATAAAAGGTGTTAAAGTGGACCAGACGATACATAAAATCAATCTTATGGCAGATGATATAATTCTGTATTTAACAAAGCCATCTGACTCCCTTGCTAGATTAAAAACTGTTTTGCATGCATTTGGATCTGTCTCCGGATATAAGGTAAATTATGACAAATGTGAAATTCTCCCACTCTCAAATTTCGATTACACTGAACTTCAGCAAAGAGGTCCATTTAAATGGTCTCCAAGTGGGATAAAATACCTTGGAATTATGGTGGATAATAACCTCAAAAATGTGTATAAACTCAACTACTTACTACTAGTTAGTCGAATAATAGAGGATTTACAGAAATGGATAAGTCTACCTATCACCTTGATCGGCCGAATAAATTGCATTAAAATGAATATATTACCAAGTCTGCAGTACCTCTTTCAGTCTTTACCAACTCCAGTGCCATCCAGATTTTTTAAAGACCTGAATAAACATATTAGACAATTCATATGGAATGGCAAGACTCCAAGGGTTTCAATGGAAAAACTCACATGGGACTACAAACTGGGGGGTCTTCGACTGCCTAACCTTGAAAAGCATTATTTGGCTGCCCAAATGCGACTTCTCTCTTTTTTATTTGAAAAGGAAAGTGTCCCATCTTGGGTTTCAATTGGAATGTATGCTCTTAAGGATAAGGTTCCTGCAGACTTTATTTATAAATGGACACCTACAATCATCTCCAGAAGGACTGACAATCCTGTCTTGACTCATATCATCTAAACATGGCATGAAGTCCGGAAAAAAATTGGACTGAAAAATATATTTTCACCCAGAACACCATTGAAACAGAATGAACTCCTACCTATGTCAGTGGATAATGGGATCTTGGAAACGTGGCACCAGAAAGGGATTCATCATTTGGAGGACTGTTATAAGGATGGACGCCTAATGTCTTTTGAGGACCTAAGGAGGAAATACGATCTGTCCAGTAGAAACTTCTTTTGTTACTTACAGTTAAGATCTTTTCTTAAATCTGTTTTGGGACCTGAAATGATCTTACCTAGGGTCAGCGACCTGGAAAAACTGCTTCATGAGGGTAACGCACCTCGTCTTATTTCAAAAGTGTATTCTCTCTTGATGGGTGATGCTCCAAAACCAGGTTTACATAAATCAAGGGAGAAATGGGAGTCTGACTTGGGTGTGACAATGGGTACAGAGCGCTGGGCTGAACTGTGTCAAAAAAGTCTAACTGCCACTCTTAACTCTAGGTATAGACTGACTTATTATAACTTCCTTCATCAAACCTATCTTACGCCACAGATATTACATAAATATAAACCTGAGATATCTAACCTGTGTTTTAGATGTGGTTTAGAAGAGGGCTCATTTCTACATTGCACTTGGTTATGCACAAAACTTGACACATTCTGGCATGATTTCTCTGACATCATGACAAAACTCCTAGGACTACATTTCCCATTAGATCCTCAAACCTGCTTATTAGGAGATACTACAAATATTAATGCACGATTAAGAAAAGCTCAGAAGAGGTTCCTTTCACTGGCCTTGTGTGTTGCCAGGAAGTGCATCGCTATCACGTGGAAGTCTGACTCTCAACTTTCTATAGGAAGATGGGTTTCAGAAATGAATAGCTGTCTTCCACTTGAAAAAATTACATATACACTTAGGAATGACTATAATACTTTTACAGAGATGTGGCAGCTCCAGTTCAGCCTCCTCCACCCAGCGACCCTGAGAGTCACCCTGCCAAATGGAGAGAAAAAGTTCTTCAAATCACCAGAAGCAGCGGCATCATTCCTCCGAGTCTTCCAGGGAGGTGATTAAGCCTGCGTCTCGCAGGTGACTGCAGGTGCAGCAGCATAACTCCTCTAACTCTGAGGGTGAGCGAATTCTACATATCCACGAACTATCCAGTGACTCTTATGTAAGTGCAACGATATCCCCGCCATATCTTTTTTTTTTTTTCTTTTTCTTCTCCCTTTTTATTTTTATTTTATTTTTTAATTATTATTTTTTTTTTATTATTATTTTTTTTTTTAAGTATATTTTTTCGGGCTTTTTTGCCTTTAATGGACAGGACAGTGGAGACAGACAGGAAACAGGAGGCAGAGAGAGGGGGAATGACACGCAGGATAAGATCGCTCGACTCGGGATTCGAACCGGGATCGCCTGCAGCGAGGACTGTAGCCTCAGCACATGGGGCGGGTGCTCAACCCGCTGAGCTATGCTCAACCCCTATTTTTGTTTTTTTAACGTTATTTTCGGACATTATGGACCAAAACCGAACTTATCCTATTGTTGTGGGGTTGCACTTGAACTTTCATTTACTTCTGATTAGAGTGGGTGTTGCAGTGTTTACATCTGATGTTGTTTATATACCGAGTGATTAAAAACTTAAATACATGAGAGCTCCGGGACCAATAAGTAGTTGGGTGTGATAGTTTTAGGGAGCATTCAACGGAGGTCACGATTGGTATTTTTGGATGGCGCCGAGTGTTCAAGGGGTCGGCGCTTGGGGGAACGGGGAGGTGTTTTTTTTTTTGTTTGTTTGTTTTTTGGTTTCCAGAGAGGCATTTTCTTCAAGTTGACTATTTCTATGGTACTAGGCAAGTCACTGTCAATTATTTAAGCTTTTTACATGAATAAGGTGGTGAAATTTGTCAGTTTTAATGTCAATGGTCTTAACGGACCTGTTAAAAGGAAGAGGGTGTTAACATATTTAAAAAATATTAAAACAGATATAGCCTTCATCCAGAGTTATGCACAAAACTTGACACATTCTGGCATGATTTCTCTGACATCATGACAAAACTCCTAGGACTACATTTCCCATTAGATCCTCAAACCTGCTTATTAGGAGATACTACAAATATTAATGCACGATTAAGAAAAGCTCAGAAGAGGTTCCTTTCACTGGCCTTGTGTGTTGCCAGGAAGTGCATCGCTATCACGTGGAAGTCTGACTCTCAACTTTCTATAGGAAGATGGGTTTCAGAAATGAATAGCTGTCTTCCACTTGAAAAAATTACATATACACTTAGGAATGACTATAATACTTTTACAGAGATGTGGCAGCCCTATTTGGCTTATATGGACACGTTACCAGCTTTTATGATGGACCGGGTGTAATCTTTGAAAGCTCTTTTTTTTGTCAATGCCTAGGACTGTTATCTTTCTTGCCTCTCCAATCCCTTTTTTTTTTTTTTTTTTTTTTTTTTGTGGATTAATTTACTTGTCATTATTACTGATATTATTCTCATTATTTATTAATTTTATTTACCTATTTTCTTTTTTTCCTCCTCTCTTTCCAGTTCGTGGGTGGGTTGGGTAAGGGGTTTTGTTGTGTTGTGTGTTCGTGTTTACATGTATATCTTGTAATTAAAAACTGAAAATAAAATATTCTAAGAATAATTGTCTGCTCCTCCGTGGTAAAGTAGTCTGCTCTGCCGGGTTTCTCCATGTTTGTGATTGGTCAGACGCTGCAGACTCCTCCCCTTTATGTGAGCGCGCAGAGATCCAGATTGGAAAACCCTGGGTTGATTTACCGAGTTGATAACCAGCTTCGTAGTACCGCTTATCCTGGACTGCGAATATCTGGATAAATCAATCCAGGTAACGGAGAGATATCCTGGATAGGTTAATCCAGCTTCGTAGTACAGGCCTCAGATGGATCATCAGGATCTAGCTGATCCTCTCTCAGTATTCCTGGATGTTCACTCTCACTCTGACAGAGATCACCTCCATCTGATGAGAGAAGAAGAAAGAACAGAGGAGATAAATGAGTGTTTAGTGAGACTCACTTGATCAGCTGTCAGTCAGTGATGCAGCACATCCAGTATAAAGAGCAGCAGGGACTTCAGTCCTGTTCAGACCACAAGTGGAACAGCTGTGCAGCGTAGCTTGCTTCCTTTCAGCTCTCATGTTAACGTGTTGGAGTGAACACACTGAGCTCCGAGCTCACACACCTGCACACACTTTTACTATCAAGTGTGTTTCTTCTGCAGGTTTCACTCAAGTACACAGAGGAAATAAAGTGCAGAGAGTCATGAACACATCATTACTGCAGAAACAGAGACATTCACTCATCAGTTTACTGATGGATTTACTGCTGATACATGTCAACTCTTATCAAAGTTTAAAGCTACAGAGTCTCTGTGGGATTTAAAGATGTTTCCTGCTGTTAAATCATCACATGACAATCAGTCAGAGCTCTCAGCTAAACAGCTGCTGTGATTCCTGGACTTCAGCAGAGGTTCTGGTCTGTATGAAGACCACATGGTTACTAAATGTAATGATGCTTGTGTGAAATCAGAGCCAGTGATTTGCAGGCTGCAGTCAGACTGATCTTAGAGCTCTGACAAAGATGAACTGATCAAAAGTTTAGTGTTGAAATGAGAGAACAAACACTTTGAGATCAGATTTGATGATGATGATCACTGTCTCTATACATGTTGTAAGGCTGTCAGCTGTAATCCAGCTTTATTTCCTGCAGACATCAACACAACAACAACAGTCGTCTTCACATCGACTCAAACACATGATCACAACAAGCTTCTGGCTCATCTGATTGGCTGACTGTTCTCTCTCTCTCTGTCTTTCTGTCCAATCCTGAAGCCTGTCACCATTCTCCTCTCACAGCTTCACTGAGGAAAGCAGCACTGAGAAGGTTGGAGCTTCACCAGGAAATACTGGATATTTGCTTTGATACTGACTGTGTTTAATACTAAACTGCTGAAACCAGCACAGACTGACTCCAACTCTCTACTGACCTCAGAGTCTTCAGTCTGCAGTCTGGACTCTGCTGAAGATCAATCAGCTGCTTCACATCTGAATCCTTCAGGTCGTTGAGGCCCAGATCCAGCTCTCTCAGATGGGAGGGGTTGCACTTCAGAGCTGAGGCCAGATAATCACAGCTGATCTCTGACAAACTGCAGTCAAACAATCTGAATAAAGAATAAATGAAGTCAGTTTAGAAACAAAGTTCATGTTTGAAATGATGAAATGTTTCATAATCTGTTCAGAGCTGAAGAAGATTTAAATGTACAAGTTTAGAAAATGTGTGTGAGTGTGTGTGTGTGTTACATTGTGTGGTGTGTGTGTGGTGTGTATGTGTTACAGTGTTTGTGTGTGTGTCTGTGTGTGTGAGTGTGTGTGTGTCTGTGTGTGTGTGTTACATTGTGTGGTGTGTGTGTGTGGTGTGTATGTGTTACAGTGTTTGTGTGTGTGTGTGTGTGTGTGTGTGTGTGTGCCTGTGTGTGAGTGTGTCTGTGTGTGTGTGTGTGTATGTGTTACAGTGTGTGTGTGTGTGTGTGTGTGTGGTGTGTATGTGTTACAGTGTTTGTGTGTGTGTTTTACAATTTGTGTGTGTGTGTTTGTGTGTTTTACAGTGTGTGTTTGTGCGTGTGTATGTGTGTGCGTGTTACAGTGTGTGTGTATGTATGAGTGTGTGTGTGTGTGTATGTGTTACAGGCTGTGTGTGTGTGAGGTGTGTGTGTGTGTGTGTGTGTGTGTGTGTGTGTCTGTGTGAGTGAGAGGTGTGTGTGTGTGTGAGGTGTGTGTGTTTTTGTGTGTGTGTGTTTTTTTTACAGTGTGTGTGTGTGTGTGTTTTTTACAGTGTGTGTGTGTGTGTGTGGTGTGTTACAGTGTGTGTGTGTGTGTGTGTGTGTGTGTGTGTGTGTGTTGTGTGTGTGGTGTGTATGTGTTACAGTGTGTGTGTGTGTTACAGTGTGCGTGTGTGTGTGTGTGTGTGTGTGTGTGTGTGTGTGAGTGTGTGTGTGAGTGTGTGTTGTGAAGCATCAACATGATCAGACATTATTTCATCTATATTCATTTATAGTATGAGTCCTATGATATAAAAAATGGATTTACAGCGTTTTGAAATAAAATAAAATGAACTTTGAATTTATAATCAACAATATCGTTTGATTTAGCAATCATTGTTCAACATGTCCGGACTAACCCAACAAACAATCTTCACAGGATAAACTGAATATTTGCAAAATGTGTGGGTCTAGATAGAAAATGTAATTTTCCTGAAAACTATTCAAATGGATTTATAGCGTTTCGGAAAAAAGCTCTTTAAATGTGAACTGCGATGTTCGTTCTCTGTAATATCACGGTAAAAGATGAGGTTAAATACTTGGGCCTTACTATTACTGAAAATCTAAAGTTAAGATCCTCCCTACATTGGTTCAGTGGTTACAGAAGGATTTGTTCTTGAAAGGTAGAGTTTTAATAACTAAAGCAAAGGGACTTTCTCGACTAACTTGTGCTGCCATTTCATTACACCTAGATAGTAAGATTAGTAAAGCTATTGATCAGAAGCTTTTAACTTCATATGTAGAAATCGTACACATTATATAAAAAAAATTATGAGTCTGGAGGATTTAACTTCTTGGATTTTACTACCATGAACAATACTTAAAATTAATTGGGCTAAAAATGTTTTTAAATATCCTATTTCAATTTGGAATTTTATTCCCCATTACATTTTCTCTCTCTTTGGAGGCCTGCACTTTATTTTAAGTTGTAATTATAATGTAGACAAACTCCCTGCCAAACTGTCTGTATCCATAAACAGGTCCTTCTAGCCTGGACACTATATGTATATAAGCAGAACTTCTCACCACACCCATATATTATTTAAAAACAAGTCTCTTTTTTAAACTTTGGCTGGTGAGTCAACTGTTTAATGAGGAGGGATCATTACTTTCTTATAGAGTTTTATCCAGATTTAACCTTTAAGTGACTCCTAAGTTATTAAAGCCTTTCCAACAGGCATCCTAAAGCTTTTTAGGAACAGACAGATGCCTTCAGCTATTCATGTATCTCTCCCCAACTCAGTTGATTCCCCAGAAGGAAAAATATGTTTCTCATCACATTCCCAAAAAAAATAAAATAAAAAGTGCATTATGTGCATTATTCCAGTAAAATATCATCAATACCCTGTATGTCACTGCATACTGGAGCCCATTTGTTAATAATACTGATTGGAAGAAAGTTTGGATGCTCCCCCACAAATATTTAATTGTAAACAAGGTTAGGAAGGTGTCTTTCAAAATGATCCACAAACACCCTGCCAACCATCATATGCAGAAATTTAAAAAAGACATTAACACAAACTGTTCTTTTTGCGATTTACACCCGGAAACCGTTTTACATCAGTTTTGACACAAAGAAATTAATCAGCAGATTTATTACTGATCGTCTCCTCAAAGATTTCCTTCTACTCTGGGAAAATGTTGTGTTTGGCTTCTATGATTAGAAGAAGGAAGAAACATGTTGATTTGATTTTGTTTTATATCCATAAGAGTAAATTTAATAAGAACCTTGTTTTGTTGTTTTTCAGAAAGAAATCGAGCATTATTTTAAGTTACTTGATAATTTGACTAATCAAAAGGTTATTAAAACGTTAAATATCTGTAACCATTACAACATTTTTGATTAATGTAACTACCGCTGGCTCATCTGTTATTTGATGTATTACTTGTACACTGTTCACTGTATACTGTCTGTTTGCTCTTTTTTCAATAAAAAAAAAGTTACTGAAAAAAAATTACGTTTGAGAGCTTTCTTCCGCTAGCTCACCTGCTAGCTCGGCAGCTAACTCAGCTAACTGGCTAACTGTAGTAGTAGTAGTGTAGATGTAGTAACAATAACTTCTGCTGCTAGCTCAGCTGCTAGTTTGGCTGCTAGCACGGCAGCTAACTCAGCTAACTGGCTAACTGTAGACTGTAGTAGTAGTAGTAGTGTTAGATGTAGTAACAATAACTGGCCACTAGGCAGGTTAACCACTGAGGAGAGCGGACTCTCAGTCTTATATAGTACAGGAAGGACCAAGGTAACGCCACTACGTCATGGAGTAGCCGTTTTTTGCAGGCTCACAAAATCAGGAAAATCTATCTCCACTATTCAGTGCTGCATAGTTATCAATAGGGATGAGCGAGTACAGCATTATCTGTATCTGTACTCGGAGTGGGCGGGATTTAATCTGGAAGTGGGTCGGGTTGTCTTGAAATGGGCGGGACATTAACCAGTCTGTTATTTAAAGCATGCAATTGATATGAGTTGATCAGAAATCAGCATTGAGCTTCAGATCAAAGGTTTTGATCCCGAGTGTTTTTTTTTTGGTTCTCTTTTTTTATTTTTTTCCACACCAGGTGTGTGTGTGTGTGTGTGAGTGAGTAAGAGAGAGACAGAGACAGACAGAGAGAGAAGGGGGGGGGTTAATTAATTTGTAATATTATTTATGAAATACAGCAAGAAAGTGTCTGACACTCAAAAGTAAAAAAAAAAAACTGGTTAGAGCCAGCTGACGGTTAAAAAAAGAAAAAGAAAAAAAAAATCTCCGACAGGCAGAGACGCAACGCGAGTCCCACGTTTACCAGAACTCTACTGGTCAATAAGTATAAACCTGAAGCTGAAGACCCTAAACATTAACGGAAAAGACCCGCGAGCCTGAGTGACTGAGGGAGAGACAGAGAGCTGTTCTGTGTGTGAGTGAGCAGAGCGGTGTGTGTGTGTAGGGGAGGAGCGCTGTAGCCTATCACAGAACGCAGACACAGTCAGATACCCAATGAGGATTTTCATTCAATCCGAGCACAGATATTGACTCATATTACTCGTATAATACTCGTACTCTGCAAAAGTGCTTTATCCGTACCGGATACTCGTTTCAACTCTAGTGATCAACCTTTTCACATGTTCTCTGTAACTATTTTCCAACACGTGTAATATGTTAAGAAGTAAATCAATGAATTGACTTTACACAGACTTATAACTACACACTAAACTTTGTACAGTAAAAAATTAAATATGGAAAAAAGAAAATTAACCTCATGATGTAAGTTATGTATGAACATAAATTAGGTTCAGATGTTAAACATTAAGATCAACAATAGTAACAGACAGTCAGTGAACTTACAGCAGAGTCTCCAGTTTGCAGTCTGGACTCTCCACAAAACCACACAGCTGCTTCACTCCTGAATCCTTCAGGTCGTTGAAGCCCAGATCCAGCTCTCTCAGATGGGAGGGGTTGTGCTTCAGAGCTGAGACCAGATAATCACAGCTGATCTCCGACAACCTGCAGTACCTCAATCTGAATAAAGAATAAATGAAGTCAGTTTAGAAACAAAGTTCATGTTTGAAATGATGAAATGTTTCATAATCTGTTCAGAGCTGAAGAAGATTTAAATGTAGAAGTTTAGAAAATGTAAACTCCAAACAGCTGAACCCAACAGGATGCAGGTTAAAAACAGTCAAATACAAACAGTGAAAAACAGAGTTTAACATTCAGACATGTGTGTGTGTGTGTGTTTGTTTGTGTGTATATGTGTGTGTGCGTATGTGTGTATATGTGTGTGTGTGTGTTACAGTGTGAGTGTGTGTTACAGTGTGTGTGTTGTGAAGCATCAACATGATCAGACATTATTTCATCTATATTCATTTATAGTATGAGTCCCATGATATAATATATATTCTCTTCTTTTAAAAAAGACAAAAACTATCCATGGATTTACAGCGTTTTGAAATAAAATAAAATGAACTTTGAATTTATAATCAACAATATTGTTGTTTGATTTAACAATCATTGTTCAACATGTCCGGACTAAGCCAACAAACAATCTTCAAGATAAATTGAATATTTGCAAAATGTGTGGGTCTAGGTAGAAAATGTAATTTTCCTGAAAACTATTAAAATGGATTTATAGCGTTTCGGAAAAAAGCTCTTCAAATGTGAACAGCGATGTTCGTTCTCTGTAAGTTTGGATGCTCCCCCACAAATGTTTAATTGTAAACAAGGTTAGGGAGGTGTCTTTCAAAATGATCCATAAATACAACCCTGCCAACCATTATATGCAGAAATTTAAAAAAGACATTAACACAAACTGTTCTTTTTGCGATTTACACCCGGAAACCGTTTTACATCAGTTTTGACACAAAGAAATGAATCAGCAGATTTATTATTGATCATCTCCTCAAAGATTTCCTTCTACTCTGGGAAAATGTTGTGTTTGGCTTCTATGATTAGAAGAAGGAAGAAACATGTTGATTTTATTTTGTTTTATATCCATAAGAGTAAATTTAATAAGAACCTTGTTTTGTTGTTTTTTCAGAAAGAAATCAAGCATTATTTTAAGTTACTTGATAATTTGACTAATCAAAAGGTTATTAAAACGTTAAATATCTGTACCCATTACAACATTTTTGATTAATGTAACTACCGCTGGCTCATCTATTATTTGATGTATAACTTGTACACTGTTCACTGTATACTGTCTGTTTGCTCTTTTTTCAATAAATAAAAAAGTTACTGAAAAAAAATTACGTTTGAGAGCTTTCTTCCGCTAGCTCAGCTGCTAGCTCGGCGGCTAACTCAGCTAACTGGCTAACTGTAGTAGTAGTAGTGTAGATGTAGTAACAATAACTGGCCACAAGGCAGGTTAACCACTGAGGAGAGCGGACTCTCAGTCTTATATAGTAGAGGAGGGACCAAGGTAACGCCACTACGTCATGGAGTAGCTGTTTTTTGCAGGCTCAGAAAATCAGGAAAATCTATCTCCACTATTCAGTGCTGCATAGTTATCAGCAGGGATGAGCGAGTACAGCATTATCTGTATCTGTTAACCAAATTAATTATCTGTATCTGTACTTGGAGTGGGCGGGATTTAATCTGGAAGTGGGTCGGGTTGTCTTGAAATGGGCGGGATATTAACCAGTCTGTTATTTTAAGCATGCAATTGATATGAGTTGATCAGAAATTGTTATATTTATTGCTAATTAGAAAACTATTTACAGGACAGCATCAGCATTGAGCTTCAGATCAAAGGTTTTGATCACGAGTGGGTTTTTTTTGGTTCTCTTTTTTTATTTTTTTCCACACCAGGTGTGTGTGTGTGTGAGTGAGTAAGAGAGAGACAGAGACAGACAGAGAGAGAAGGGGGGGGTGTAAATTAATTCGTAATATTATTTATACCACTACTACCTTTATTTTTTTTATGAAATACAGCAAGAAAGTGTCTGACACTCAAAAGTAAAAAAAAAAAAACTGGTTAGAGCCAGCTGACGGTTAAAAAAAGAAAAAGAAAAAAAAAATCTCCGACAGGCAGAGACGCAACGCGAGTCCCACATTTACCAGAACTCTACTGGTTAATAAGTACAAACCTGAAGCTGAAGACCCTAAACATTAACGGAAAAGACCGGCGAGCCTGAGTGACTGAGGGAGAGACAGAGAGCTGTTCTGTGTGTGAGTGAGCAGAGCGGTGTATGTGTGTAGGGGAGGAGCGCTGTAGCCTATCACAGAACGCAGACACAGTCAGATACCCAATGAGGATTTTCATTCAATCCGAGCACTGATATTGACTCATATTACTCGTATAATACCGGTACTCAGCAAAAGTGCTTTATCTGTACCGGATACTCGTTTCAGCTCTAGTGATCAACCTTTTCACATGTTCTCTGTAACCATTTTCCAACACGTGTAATATGTTAAGAAGTAAATCAATGAATTGACTTTACACAGACTTTAAGAATCATCTTTTATAACTACTCACTAAACTTTGTACAGTAAAAACTTAAATATGGAAAAAAGAAAATTAACCTCATGATGTAAGTTATGTATGAAGATAAATTAGGTTCAGATGTTAAACATTAAGATCAACAGTAGTAACAGACAGTCAGTGAACTCACCCCAGAGTCTCCAGTTTGCAGTCTGGACTCTCCACAAAACCACACAGCTGCTTCACTCCTGAATCCTGCAGCTCGTCCCAGCCCAGATCCAGCTCTCTCAGATGGGAGTAGTTGGACTTCAGAGCTGAGACCAGATAATCACAGCTGATCTTTGACAACCTGCAGTCAAACAATCTGAATAAAGAATAAATGAAGTCAGTTTAGAAACAAAGTTTGAAATGATGAAATGTTTCATAATCTGTTCAGGGCTGAAGAAGATTTAAATGTAGAAGTTTAGAAAATGTGTGTGTGTGTGTGTGTGTGTGTGTGTGTGTGTGTGTGTGTGTGTGTGTGTGTTACAGTGTGTGTGTGTGTGTGTGTGTGAGTGTGTGTGTGTGTGTCTGCATGTGTGTGTGTGTGTGTGAAGGATCAATATCAATGATCAGACATTATTGATTCAAACACATTAAAGAATATAATAAAGAAATATTTCTCCTTCATCAAGTAAACTTGATCAGTTTCACACAGATATTAGTTGAGAGGATCTTCTGTTTACAGATGTGACTCTTTACCAACAATTAGAAACATTCATTTAACAACTAACAGTGAACATTTTCTACACTTCCTTTAACAATCACTCATCTTTTATAACTACACACTAAACTTTGTACAGTAAAACCTTAAATATGGAAAAAAGAAAATTAACCTCATGATGTAAGTTATGTATGAACATAAATTAGGTTCAGATGTTAAACATTAAGATCAACAGTAGTAACAGACAGTCAGTGAACTGACCTCAGAGTCTTCAGTCTACAGTTTGGACTCCCCAGTCCAGCAGACAGACGCTCCACTGATGAATCAGACAGGATGTTGCAGGTCAGGTCCAGATGTGTCAGATGGGAGGAGTTGGACTTCAGAGCTGAGGCCACAACTTCACAGTGAGTCTCTGAGAGTCCACATCTATAAAGGCTGTAATGACACAAATATTACAACATATGTTATCATGAAAGAGACACTTTATATTTACTTCATGCATTTGATGATGAAACAGTTTGACATTCACTATTTTGATGAATATTTGATCTTCACATCAGTGGTTCAGATCACCTTTTTAACATTTAAAATAATACTGAGGCATTTTATTCTTTTTATTTATTTAATGTAATTATTACTATTATGATCCTGCTTCTACACACGCTACAAGTGAAGCTTATACAGTGTAGTTTCAGGAGCAGGACTCCTCTGGCCATCCTTACAAAAACCACCTAGACTTCTCCCCTCCCGCTCTCCTTCTGCGCTTCACCTGTGGACAGTCTCAGTCAAGCATCCAGCAACAGGACAGATCAATCATACTTAATACATAAAACTCAGACAAACGCTCGATTCCACAAGTCAACTTGTTAAGATGAGTGCTGCGTTTCATGCTGTCTTTAGTAAATGTATTGTGTGTATTTTATTGAACTGCATGTATATGTTTGGTTGCCGTCTCTTTATTTATAGTTATCTATCTAGAAATGACAGGAATGTCTGTCTGTCTGGAAAAGGTAGGTTTGAGTCTCTCTAACGCTGTTGTGATTTCTGATTTGCAGATTGTCGGCTGTCTTTTCTTTGTTCCAGAGTCACCTGGAGGCATTGAGCTGGCTCAGAAGGCCTCAGTGAGGGTTGAGAACAGGTCAACCTACCGAGGCATCAGCGCATTGGAGACCTCTGAACTCGGCTGGCGGAGGTGATGAGGGCTGGATAGAGGTGGAAAACAAGGAAGACTCCGAGCACGACAGTGAGTCCTTTGGTTTCCAATAGTTTTATATTGTCTCACATCCTTGCACGATAAATATCTATTGTTTGCAACTCTTGAGCTTGTGTTTATTAAGTATTGCTCAACCTTGTATGAAATAACTTGAAAAGGTGGTGTGTGGAAAGATGTGAAAAATCTCTAGCAGCAAACACTTCAGGGTGTCGGGTCAGGACACTAATTTCAATTATGCAGGTGAAGATGGAGAGTCCATGTAGAGATGTGACTGTTTATCTAGTCATTTGAATACATATGTGTGTGTGTGTGTGTGTGTGTGTGTGTGTGTGTGTGTGTGTGTGTGTGTGTGTGTGTGTGTGTGTGTGGTTCTGCAACAACAGAATGTAATAATTACAATAACATCAGAACTGAAAGCTATCAACATTAGCGTAAAAGATAAAACAAGCAACACTGAATAAATGCTCAATAGTCAACAGGTGTACAGTGTACATTCATATTAAAACATAAAATAGACTCAACTAGCATAACTCGTTAACTATCATCAATTAGCACAATCCAGCAGCTAGCTCTTAACAATTAAATATTTTGGATGGAAGAAACACTAATTAACTCCTTTTCTTGCACTCATGACGACAAATAAGCTTTCACACAACATAACAAACTTAACTAATTTATGGACGCACACGACAAAAAAGTCCGTCTGACGTTGCCATGGTGAGAAACAGTGAGGTCCTGCCTTCGTCTGTCTCACTGTACAGGTGCAGGCAAGCAGAAGTAGAGTGAATGATGCATTTGAGCACACAGGGCAGCGCCGGAAATCAGAGACTCCAGCGAACGGGTCATGGGAGCACAGCCTTTTTTACAGGTGGTTTGTAGTAATTGAACCATATAATCACAACCACCCTTTTTTTTTTACAAACTCGCCATGGATCACCCATTAACCCATTCCATTTGGATGAGGATTTGTGTGAAACCAGTTTCCCCCTCACCACACAACAGTCAGACTTCAGCCAAGTATCCCATCTGTGCCGCTGTCCTCATGGTCATGTCAATTCACGCTCCCCTAACTTGACACTCTCGGTAGATGTCAGGCTCCTTCTCCTCATTCAGTGAGGGCCGAGAACCAGGGATGCAACAGTCATAGCCACAGGGGCCGGAGCAGTGGCAGGGGCAGCGGCTTCAACTCTCCCCTTCTCAGCTGCCTCCACAATCCAGGTATGTATCAAGTCTCCTGTACCTCCGTTTTTTTCACCAAAGCCAATCACCGCTCAAATCAGCTAGCATGATGTCACATAACCCTAATAGCCACAGCACCCCTCATGGGAACCAGGCAGAACTGTCTGGCGGCCTCAAGTTCTTCACTCTACACCAAATAAATAAACCACCAACACCAGAATGCCACTCTTGCATCATCGTCCATCCACCTCCACAACGTGTCGTTCCCATAATTAAATAAAATCTTCTAATGTCACTTAAATATCAGTTGTCTGCTGTTACATGTGCAGGGTCGCAAGTTCCTATAGTATTGATCTAAAGTCACTTTAATGATGTGTCTTTACCAGGCTACGGGAGTAACGGATGTAATCTGATTACAGTTACATTGAGTAAATATATAATATTATGCACTTTTAAAGAACCAAACTAAATCATTTTAATCATTTTATATCAGCACTTTTGCCACATATCGTTGCACCATCCTTAGGATCCACATAAGTGGTTTTTAGGGTCCTCACTGCCCGGGACTTCCTATGAGCCTCTAAAATGCACCCAACAATCACTTTTCTTGATAAATCATTTGAGCACATCATGTTGTGGGTGTGGTCCTTGCTAGTAAAAGGAAGCTTATAAAGTGTAGTTTCAGGAGCAGGACTACACCAAAACTTCCCCGCCTCCATCCATTCCTATAAATACCACCTAGATTTCTCCTCCCCTTCTGCTCTCATATTCTACAACCCCCACCCCAATTTTCTCTTCCCTTTTCTTCCTCTTGCTACGGTTGACTTCCTACTGGCCTCCCCAAGACACACTCAGTAACAGAGGAACTATGCTCATTAATTGTTTTTCTTAATAAATCATTTAAGTGCATCATGTTGTGGATGTGGTCTTTGCTAGTGAAACACAAGTTTACGGAGGCTAATGTTGGCTAACGTTAGCTAACTTTACATGATGTTGTATAACTGACATTACTGAATCAGTTTGATGATTAGATGACTATTCTCTACTTGTGATACTAAACCACTGTCATAGTGACATACTTGTTTTAAATAACATTTAATAATTCATTATTACTATTATTATTATAATCCTTCATCTACATGTTTCAAACACAAGTTTACAAAGTGCTGTAAAGGCATGAAAACTGTTTACAGGTTGTTACTAATAGAATAAATACATTAAATGGATTGTAACCCATATTCAAACACTGATGACTAACACGCAGGATGCCAACCTGCTCATCAGTTCAATTCAGAAACAGATCAAAATAATTCAGATCTTATTTTAAAGCCTGCTGAGTAAAATCAGGTATTACCTGTATGTCTGATTATATATCATGTAATAATAACTTTACTGTTTTCACTGATAACTGTAAAATACTGATATATGTTGATAAAATGCTGCTGTAATAAAACCTCAACCACAACCTCTAAAGTCCTTCATGTGTTTCACCAGGTTTGAATGAATCCTCCAACACACAAAGGAAGAGAAAGAGAAGAAAACATTGTCAAATCCAATAATGACTAGAAATAAATAGAATAACTGTTCATTAACTTAACAGCTATAAACATCAACATTATTTAAACTCAACATTTAAACAGCTCAACAACATCTGAGACTAAATATAACTGACATGTTATTTCACATATAAACAAGTAGAGCACTATTTTAACTATAATAAAACATTTATATTATTTATATTTGAAGAACTAAACTACTAATCTACACTGATTTATAATGTTAATCACATCTGGACTTACCGAGCCTTTCTGCAGTTCCTCACAGCTGGGATCAGTCTCTGTTGTCCCTCCTGTGATGTTCTGTACTTCTTCAGGTCCAACTCATCCAGAGGCTCCTCTGACATCTGCAGCATGTAGGCCAGAGCTGAGCAGTGGATCTCAGAGAGTTTCTTCTCTGATCTGTTCTCTGACTTCAGGAACTCTTGGATCTCCTGATGTACTGAGCGGTCGTTCATCTCCATCAGACAGTGGAAGATGTTGATGCTTCTGTCAGGAGAGATATCCCCAGTGTTCATCTCCTTCAGGTTGTTGATGACTCTCTGGATGGTTTCTGGACTGTTGTCTGTCTGACCCAGCAGGCCTCCTAAGAGACTCTGGTTGGACTCCAGAGAGAGGCCATGAAGGAAGCGGACAAACAGGTCCAGGTGTCCATTTTTACTTTTGAGAGATTTCTCCATGGCTCTCTTCAGGAAGTTATCCAGAGATGAGTCTTCTTCTTCTTCTTCTTCTTCTTTCAGGAAGTCCTTCAGTACCATTGTCTTCCTGCTGGTGTAACAGTGGTACTTGTAGACTGCAGCCAGAAACTCCTGAACGCTCAGATGAACAAAGCTGTAGACTGGTTTCTGGAAGATCACACTCTCTCTTTTGAAGATCTCTGTACAAACTCCTGATAACACAGAGGCCTCTGTGACATCAAGACCACATTGCTCCAGGTCTTCTTGGTAGAACATGATGTTTCCTTTCTCCAGTTGTTCAAACGCCAGCCTCCCCAGCTTCAGAAGAAGGTTCCTGTCAGCCTCCGTCAGCTCCTGTGGACTCGTCTCATGTCCTTCATCATACTTGTTCTTCTTCCTCTTTGTCTGAACCAGCAGGAAGTGTGAGTACATGTCAGTCAGGGTCTTGGGCAGCTCTTTTCTTTGGTCTGTAGTCAACATGTGGTCCAGAACTGTAGCAGTGATCCAGCAGAAGACTGGGATGTGACACATGATGTGGAGGCTCCTGGATGTCTTGATGTGTGAGATGATTCTGCGGGACTGCTCTTCATCACTGAATCTCTTCCTGAAGTACTCCTCCTTCTGGTCGTCAGTGAAGCCTCGTACTTCTGTTACCCTGTCAACACATGAAGGAGGGATCTGATTGGCTGCTGCAGGTCGGGAAGTTATCCAGACGAGAGCCGAGGGAAGCAGCTTCCCCTTGATGAGGTTTGTCAGTAGCACGCTGACTGATGACTTCTGTGTGACATCAGACACGACCTCACTGTTGTTGAAATCCAGTGAAAGTCTGCTTTCATCCAGGCCGTCAAAGATGAACAGAACTTTACAGCCAGCGAGCTTCTCTGCTGTGAGCTTCTGTAATGTTGGATAGAAAACATGGATCAACATGAGCAGGCTGCACTGCTTATCTTTGATCAAGTTCAGCGACCTGAACGAGAACAGAATCAGCAGACTGATATCTTGGTTGTTGGAGCGCTGTGCCCAGTCCAGAGTGAACTTCAGCACTGAGAAGGTTTTTCCAACGCCAGCGACGCCGTTCATCAGAACCACTCTGACTCTGTGTAAGACTTCACAGATGTCCTGATCCTTGGTTGGAGCGTCATGGAGGGTCTTCATCTTGGAAGCTGCTTCAAGCTGCCTCACCTCATGTTGGGTATTAACCTCTTCAGTTTCCTGTTGCTCAGGTAAGACTTTAAAGATGTCCTGACACTTGATTGGAGCGTCATGGAGGGTCTTCACCTTGAAAGCTGTTTCGAGCTGCCTCACCTCATGTTGGGTATTAACCTCTTCACTCTGTCCCTCTGTGATGTGGACCTCAGTGAAGATGCTGATGAGGAAGGTTTTAGTTCCTGCTTCATCAGTTCCTTGAGTCACACATTCACATGTGCTGCTCAGACTGATCTGATGTTCATCTAAAACCTCCTGCAGACCACTTTCTGCTGAAAGAGAAGAAAAAAGGTAGAATGAAACAGAAATCAGTGTGACTGTTAATGTTCAGTAGGATAGAGGAGGTAGATTCCTGTTTTCAGAGATGATGACATCAGCAGACAGATCTTCAGTCTTACTTTGTACAGTGCTGGTCTGACTGTCTATCTGCAGTCCAGGTCTGGTTCTGGATCTTTTTCCACACTGGGGACAGGAGGGGTGTCCTGATGAAGCAGACTGGTCCCAGTATGAGGTGATGCACTGTCTGCAGAACCAGTGTCCACAGCTGGTATAGACTGGATCCTTCAGGACGTCCTGACACAAAGAACAGCAGGACAGCTGCTCCTCCACAGAAACAGCCCTCCTCTTCCTCTCTCTGTGGACATGAACACATTCTTTATGTCACATGACATTAGTGGAGGCCAACCGACAGCTCCAGGGTTTCCCACAGCACTTTACAGCTAAGGCGGCCGCCTAAGCAACACAAGCCTCCCGCCTTAACTAACGTCTTCAAAAAAAAATAAAAAATTAATAACATAAAATAAAATAAACAAATCCAACCAACGTCTGCAGCGGGCCGGAACCGCTGTGTCCGACTGTCTGACTGCGACCCTGAACACACCTGTAGCTCTCCGTACCTCCCGCTAGCATAACACAGACAAGCTAACAGTGATACTAAGTTTAAGGAAACAAACACAGACCGCTGGTTAAAACATAAATCTACATCATCTGAGGCAGAACCTGCTCAGAAAAAAGCACCGGAGCCCGAAACACTAATGAAAACAACGCCATGTGATGTCAACATTAACAACGTTAATCCTCAGACAGGTAACTGTGACGTTACTATAGCAACAAGCTTCCGGCTAACAGTGACGTTACTATAGCAACAAGTTTCAGGCTAACTGGCTCAGAGTAAATGAACGGCTCCAACTAAACAGCTGATATTAGCGGTATAATGTGTAAAATGCTGCGGTGCTGCGCGTTTCATCAGCTGATGTTACAATACGTCAATTTTAAGTCACTCAGATGTTTCTCATCTAACAGACCTGAAGAGAGAGAGAGAGGCAGATTCAACAAAAACGTGATGCTATGAAGCTGAATATCACTATTTAACCTGTGCAATCAAATTTAATCCAATACAGCAGCTCTGCTATGAATTCTACATTTATGAAGCTTAAATACATTTTTTGACAAGAAGGTCAAAATTCTGCTTTATGTTCATTATTGAGTGATTGTGGTGTGCATTATATTGAATGGTGTTCCTAATATTTTGTCCACTCCATTAAGGGTCTCTTATAGCCAACTTTTGACATAGGATTGCAAAGGGGTGGAACATTTCCGGTAAATTTCCGGAAAGTTTCAGGTAAATTTCCATGGGAATTTAAGCTGGGGAATTTTGGAAATATTCCAAATTGGAAACTTTCCATGGGAATTAAATGGGAATTTATGGCAACTGAGGGTAATTTAGTGGAAAGGTATCATCATTTGATTGATTAATTGTACAAAAAAATTCCACCCCTTCATTAAAAAACAGAACATTATTTTAAGTTGACGATAAAAAAAAGGTGCACAATGTCGCTTGATGTCCCTGAGTTGTTGAAGTTATATTAAATTATAAAATTATTTATAATTTAATATTAAAAAGTAACTAAATGTTATTATTCTTAATGGTTTCACACACAACGAATACAACGATGTGTCTGTGAATCTACACATCCCTGAGGGGGATGTGTCCAATGTATCCTGGTGGAGATACAACTCATAAAATTTAAAACTATTAGTTATTGGGGGTTGAGCATAGCTCAGCGGGTAGCGCTCCCGCCCCATGTGTTGAGGCTACAGTCCTCGTTGCAGGTGACCCCGGTTCGAATCCCAAGCCGAGCGGTCTTATCCTGCGTGTCAATCCCCCCTCTCTCTGCCTGTTTCCTGTCTCTCTCCACTGTCCTGTACATTAAAGGCAAAAAAGCCTGAAAAAAATATATTTAAAAAAAAAAAAAAAAAAAAACTATTAGTTATTGTTATTTACTTAGGTGCAAATGATATAACTAGTAACATCAAAGTTCCACTCCTGTCTCTTAAAGTGATATTTACTGTATAAATTGTGGTTTATTTGGTTTTGACCAGTTTTATTTTTTCCACCATAAGGCTAATATAGCACTTACACATAAAAATATCCCTAAATATATATTACCATATAATGTCATCAAAACCACAGGCTCAAAAGTCTGGCTTCAAGTTGTGTGATCTGGGCTCAAAAGTGTGGTCTAGGATTGTAGAAATCATCTGTGCATGTGATAGAGGAATGCACAGTGCATGTAGGGGGCGTGGTCTCAGTATGCACAGTGCATGTAGGGGGCGTGGCATCAGTATGCATCGTACATGTAGGGGGCGTGGTCTCAGTATGCACAGTGCATATAGGGGGCGTGGTCTCAGTATGCACAGTGCATTAGGGGCGTGGTCTCCCGGAATTTTGCAACCGTAGTGAAAAATAACAGACTGCTGCTCTTTTGTGTAGTGCTGCTGAACAGAGAGCTCTGCTAAATATCTTCATAATGCATCTTTTCATTAGTGTTTCTCTCTCTCTGTTTCTGCTATAGTCTCTCTCCCTCTGTGTGAGTGTGATACAACACTTTGACACATTTGACTTTTCCCAAACGTTAAACATCAGACTCTGTTACCTCTGCTGCAGTGGTCAGTCTGCAGTGATAAATCAGCTGCAGCAGGCTGTTTCTATACATTTACATGACCTCCTCCCATATTTAGTGTCTTTGAACAGGAACACGTTAAGACACAGTCTGTATTACATGAGACCAAACTTTGTACCTGCTGCTGCTGTCCTTTAGTAAATAAGGACAGACACAGGAGAGGAGAGGACAGGAGAGGAGAGGAGAAGAGAGGAGAGGAGCAGAGGAGAGGAGAGGAGAGGAGGAGAGGACTGCTCCGTGAAGCAGCAGTGTGGTGTTTGACGGCAACAGAAAATGTTGAAGTTGCAATAAAAAATACTCTTTGGTGAAGTTTTAAAGACACCTCAACCTGATTCTGAGTTTCAATGAAAACATTAGGACCTACCAGCCTGCCTATATTCACATCTATTGCGACACTATTTTGCAAATAGCTTAAATGAAACGCTTCTAAAAATAAATAAATAAATAAATAAATAAATAAATAAATAGCACCACGGCAAAAAAAATAATAATAAAAAAGAATGATCAAGTGACCATGACCTGGAGCTCCTTTATTTAATAAAAAGAAGACATAGCAACATATGGGTACAGCAAGTAGCCACAGATTAAGAGCTGAACCTGTTGAACTTTAAGAGATCTCTGCACTTTTTGTTTTTATATAATAAAACAATTGCTTGAACCATTTCAACCAAGATCACAGTTTGTGTTATTCTACAAAAGTTTAAGGTCTTGTAATCACAGATTTTCACAGTATACTGTATATTTTTTAATCGCATTTTAATGTTGCAAGCCTTTTTGTCCCTTCTACTCCCCCGTAGACGGCTCCTCTAGCTGTAGCGCTATGCTTTGAAGTGGCCTCCTGCAGTAAACCTACCGCAACCCAGTTTCCTTCTTCCTCTTTTCCTTCCTTCCTTCCTCCTTTCCTTCCCTCCCGTAGACGGCTCCTCTAGCTGTAGCGCTATGCTTTGAAGTGGCCTCCTGCAGTAAACCTACCGCGCTGATGGAAAGTAAGAGAGCTACTGGACTTTTGAACGGCTTGTTTAACTTTAAAACACTTCCAGACGCTTCAGTTGACAAGTCAAAAGTAAAATGCAACCTGTGTCAAACGGAGTTTAACTACCACCGGAGTACGTGGAGTTTGAGTTAGCACCTCCACGCTAAACACCCAGGTGCAGCCAAGCGTTTTGGAGTGTGCAGCAGAGCCGTGATCGATTCCCAGTTAAGACACTCTGGTAAGAAATGCTTTACATTGTGGACTTAAAACTGCCTTGAAATGTAAAATAAGAGGATTTAAACCGTTCAACAGGCAGGGATGGAAAATGAGATGTAAGTAAAATATTTCCACTCATATTTTTAATATATTGTAACGTCCCTCAATAAACACCGAGACGTTAGCCGGTTTAGCTAGCTCTTTATTCCTTTTTATTACACAGGCTACTGTGGGCCGTAGCCAACACCAAAACAACCAAACCTAATGTAGTAGCTCCTTAGCCACACATGTGCTGCCGTCTTCTTCTCAGAGGCTAACAACAACAACACACCTGCACGCTGCAAGTCTCACTCTCAAGACGCGTTCACAGACACTCGGGAAAAACAGCACTTTAACTGAACAGAACAGAAACTGGCTTAAACTCTCAAATTTTATAACACAACACTGTTTAAGGGTTAAACATGCAATTAAAAATGTGATTAATCGCGATTAACTATGGGAATTCTGCAATTAATCGCGATTAAAAAAATTAATCGTTTGACAGCCCTACTAAATATTGGTTATCGGTTTCCTTGACTACTAATAATCGGTATCGGCCCTTAAAAAACCATAACGGTGGATCCCTAATAAATACCACCTAGACTTCTCCTCCCCTTCCGCTCTCTATTCTGCGCTTCACATGCAGGCAGTCTCAGTCAAGCTTTCATGCTTATCCTAGAAACAGATCGTACTTGAACAACCGCTATGATTACGACTCCAAGAGCAAACTCACCACGGATCACGAACTGCAGATCAACCCGTCCGACTTGACTGAAGATTCATGTGAAACCGGTTCTCCTCTCGTCACCCAGCAGCAGACCGCAGCCAAGCGTCCCGGCAGAGCGACTGCGCTCAGCGGGGCACATGCCAGGCCTCGCGGGCTCTTCAACTCACGCTCCCCTGATGCGACACTCCCGGTAGATCTCCGGCTTCCTCTCCTCCACTAGCGAGGGCAAAAAACCAGGGAAGCAACAGACAAAGCCAATGGAGCAGCAGCTTCAACTCTCCCCTCCTCAGCCGCTTCAACAGTCCAGATAACTCTCCACCACACCGGACTCGCACTCTCCCTCCGGCCGCCTTTACATCCTCAAACGGACCCCGACATCAGCAACTGAACCGCTTCCAATGGTTCCTGCATAGGATGCATTCCCTATCAACCTCAGCTACATTAAAGTAAAGCTTCGTTGTTTACTCAGCAGCAACAACAGCCACAGTCTCCCGCGCTTCCGGTTTTCGCCAAAGCCAATCACCGCCCGCATCGATACGCTTGACGTCACAGAGCCCCGTAGCACCACAGGCACAGCCCCCCCTGGCGGGGGCCAGGTAGTATTGCATTGCAACAGTTCCTCATTCTACTCAGACTTCTCACTATTTAAACCAACGGCACAAGACATAATTTCTGCATCATACGTTATCCACCTTCACTACCTTATAGAAAAGAAATCATAATTAATTTAAAGATCTTCTTCACCAGCTGCAAGCTCCTCTTGAGGCTACTCTAACATCACTTTCTTATTGCACACCGTTACGTGCGCTTGCACATTACGAACACCGGGTTGCACGTTGCTAGTACATCTGATCAATCAACATTTCAGCGTCATCTGCCATTAACTGCATCGTGTCGCACGTTACAAACACAACTAACACAACTTCTCTGAAATACAACTATCTTAAAAGCACCGGTTCGCAAGCTACTGACACAGCTATCACACATACAACTAACCCAAAATCACTTCTAAATCGTCTGCATTACAAGGACCTAGCAGGGATATCAGGCATGCCAGCGACCCCTGCCATCTCCTCACTCCAATCAAAGCACTTCACTTAGACCAGAACATCGGCACCAGGATGCCAGTGACCCCTGCCGTTTCTTCACTCCATCCGCACTACTTCATTTCGGCCAGGATGTTTGATGTTAGCAACCCCGTCCAACCTTGGCTCCTCGCCTACTTTGATAGCAGGCAGCTTTTATCAGGGACATTCGGCTCCAGTTGCCACAGCAGCCTGCTCTAGTCAAGGCTCCTGACACTGAGGCCTGCCAGCACTCTGCTTCAGTTGGGACATCTGCCACCGGGATACCAGCGCCCCCATTGTCTCCTCACCAAGGTACCAGGATCACCCGTATTCAGTCCTTGCAGCTCATTTCTCCCGGGCAGTGGCACCGTAATGTCATTTCCCCCAAGCACCACTCCCGTAACTTAAACAGACAGAACCATGCAAGCCAGTTTTGGGGGTTTCCATGGTGGATGATCGTTCTCTGCCAAATGGCCAGCTGAGGCCGCCCCCTTTTACACGTTCAACACAAACTACCTGTCGTTCTATTGCGACACCATGACTATTTATAATACAGAAGAACTATTCTCATAAATCGTTTTCTCAATAAATCGTTCGAGCACATCATGTGGTGGGTGTGGTCCTTGCTAGTGAAACACTAACATTCATACGCATCATAACCACCTTCAAATAAATCTCTATTCAACCAAAAACAAGACGTGCTGTCAGAAATAAAGTTCACTGAAAACTTTCCTGCTGTAGAAACACAGTACTACATTTCTATAGAGAGCTACACATCTGACTGTAGTTACACAATATACACATTTCTATCAACCATTAAAACTACATATATATAATATCAAATGTACACATATCATTAGTTCTTCTAAAGCTAATTAACATTACAGAACAGCAATCAAGCATCTTTCACTAAATGAAAGATATAAATGAAGAAATAATACAGTCAATGCTCAAAGACCAAAAGGATCAGTGACTGAATTATAAAAAACTCAGTTTTATAAAATAAATATTGTTGTAATGAAGATTATCAAATGATATTAAACTGAATCATCTTCAGCTCAGTTTACAGTAGAAACAGTCTCTTACTTTGTGTCTGAGGGTCCAGGTTCATTACTGAAGACTAGAGGAGGATCTTTAGACCGGTCACTCTTCATAGACAGACAGCTGGATATTACAGACTCTGCTCCGTCCTCCTCTTCCTCCTCTTCCTCCTCTTTCTTCATCTTCTGGAGTCTGAGAGGTAAACCAGTAACACTGGAGACACACACACACACATACACAGTATAATAAACCCAGTCATAAATATAAATAAACAAGTTTCAACCATAAAATTTGATTTGGTTTTGTACCTGGTCCACTTTTGTCTGGGGATCAACTGTTTTTACACTGTAATGGGCTTTTGTTACCACTAGGTGGCTCAAAAAAGTGCGTACGAACCAGGCGGGGAGTACCTATCCTCTGAAAAGAAGCCAATGCGGAAGTAACTTAGAGCTGCATTCTATTGTTCAAAAAGACTTCCGGCTCTATACAAGTCAATGGAGAATTCACCAACTTCTCACTTGATTTCTAACCTCAGTAAACGTTTTCAAAATGTGTTTATGGTCTCAATCGCTAGTTTAAAGCCTTCTTCAATGCAGTCTGGTGTTCATTTGTGAAATTTTGGCCTCCCTGATTTTATATGTGACGATAAAGCAGGGTATGCATTAGCGCGGGGCTACGTCCTGATTGACAGGTTGATTGACCAATGTCCTTGAGATCCAGCCCTCGCAACCAATCGCAGCCTCCCCGCTCCGCCGTTAGTCCCGCCCATACTTCCGTCCATGACTCCGCCTCATGCCCATATAAGTAGAATCCGTGTTCTTTTTTTCCCAGCATGCACCTGAAATTCTCAAGATGGCGCTGCCTAGATTCGAAACTATTGGCTTCCGAGCAGCAGTCCACAAACCAATGGGTGACGTCACGGATGTTACGTCCATTTCTTATAAACAGTCTATGGTACGAACGAGGTCAACAGGTCAAAGTTCAGCAGAATGAAGTATAAGTTTGAGTCTTTGTGTGTGTTAGATGAATAAATCTATATAACTCATTTTACACGTTGACCTCACTTCAAACACTAACATGTTTTCATACGCATCATAACCACCTTCAAATAAATCTCTATTCAACCAAAAACAAGACGTGCTGTCAGAAATAAAGCTCACTGAAAACTTTCCTGCTGTAGAAAACACAGTAGTTTATTTCTATAGAGAGCTACACATCTGACTGTATTTACACAATATACACATTTCTACACTATCAACCATTAAAACTACATATATATAATATCAAATGTACACATATCATTAGTTCTTCTAAAGCTCAGATGTAACATGAAACATGATTTAATAAAGATAATTAATAGTTGTGTTCATATCTCCTTCTGCATGTTCTAAACATTTTATATACAGCTGCAAACTGGATCAATTTCACTCAAGAGGTTTTAACATCTACATGTTTGTCTGATATTTGAGGTGTTAAAATGTCAAATGACAACTAATGATTTTATATAACAGTTTATTTAGTGACAGTTAACCTCCTACGACCCTGCATCCTCATATGGGGACATTTTCAGGTTTGCTAGACCTTATACTTCATTCTGCTTAACTTTGACCTGTTGACCTCGTTCGTACGCACTTTTTTGAGCCACCTAGTGGTAACAAAAGCCCATTACAGTGTAAAAACAGTTGATCCCCAGACAAAAGTGGACCAGGTACAAAACCAAATCAAATTTTGTGGTTGAAACTTGTTTATTTATGCTTAATAACGTTTGTAGTTTGACACAAATTTGACTAATTTTAGCTACAATGCTGCTACTGGTTTAGGACTCGTTTGAGGACATTGGGGCTTTATTATCCTTCATGCAAAGGGAAGATGTAGATGTAAGGAAGCATGGTTTTATACACTGGTGAATGAATTGTGTTACACAGTAAAATAAACCCAAAAGCTCTCAGGAGGTTAAACTAAAGGCACTGCTGCCTGATGCTGGACTGTCATATTAACTTGTTCCTGTCTACAAAGCCAACAACACAATCTGTCCTCTGCTACTTAACCTGTATTAAATATTGGTTCAAGCAACTAATAAACATTTCAGAACAGCAATCAAACATCTTTCACTAAATGAAAAATATAAATGAAGAAATAATACAGTCAATGCTCAAAGACCAAAAGGATCAGTGACTGAATTATAAAAAACTCACAGTATTATAAATTAAATATTGTTGTAATGAAGATTATCAAATGATATTAAAATGAATCATCTTCAGGTCAGTTTACAGTAGAAACAGTCTCTTACTTTGTGTCTGAGGGTCCAGGTTCATTACTGAAGTTTAGAGGTTGATCATTAGACCGATCACTCTTCATAGACAGACAGCTGGATATTACAGACTCTGCTCCGTCCTCCTCTTCCTCCTCTTTCTTCATCTTCTGAAGTCTGAGAGGTAAACCAATAACACTGGAGACACACACACATACACAGTATAATAAACCCAGTCATGAATATAAATAAACAAGTTTCAACCATAAAATTTGATTTGGTTTTGTACCTGGTCAACTTTTGTCTGGGGATCAACTGTTTTTACACTGTAATGGGCTTTTGTTACCACTAGGTGGCTCAAAAAAGTGCGTATGAACGAAGTCAACAGGTCAAAGTTAAGCAGAATGAAGTATAAGTGTGTGTGTGTGTGTGTTAGATGAATAAATCTATATAACTCATTTTACACGTTGACCTCACTTCAAACACTAACATGTTTTCATACGCATCATAACCACCTTCAAATAAATCTCTATTCAACCAAAAACAAGACGTGCTGTCAGAAATAAAGCTCACTGAAAGCTTTCCTGCTGCAGAAAACACAGTAGTACATTTCTATAGAGAGCTACACATCTGGCTGTAGTTACACAATATACACATTTCTACACTATCAACCATTAAAACAATATATATATATATATATATATATATATATATATATATATATATATATATATATATATATATATATATATATATATAAATGTACAAATATCATTAGTTCTTCTAAAGTTCAGATGTAACATGAAACATGATTTAATAAAGATAATTAATAGTTGTGTTCATATCTCCTTCTGCATGTTCTAAACATTTTATATACAGCTGCAAACTGGATCAATTTCACTCAAGAGGTTTTAACATCTACATGTTTGTCTGATATTTGAGGTGTTAAAATGTCAAATGACAACTAATGATTTTATATAACAGTTTATTTAGTGACAGTTAACCTCCTACGACCCTGCGTCCTCATATGGGGACATTACATTCTGAGGTTTGCTAGACCTTATACTTCATTCTGCTTAACTTTGACCTGTTGACCTCGTTCATACGCACTTTTTTGAGCCACCTAGTGGTAACAAAAGCCCATTACAGTGTAAAAACAGTTGATCCCCAGACAAAAGTGGACCAGGTACAAAACCAAATCAAATTTTATGGTTGAAACTTGTTTATTTATGCTTAATAACGTTTGTAGTTTGATACAAATTTGACTAATTTTAGCTACAATGCTGCTACTGGTTTAGGACTCGTTTGAGGACATTGGGGCTTTATTATCCTTCATGCAAAGGGAAGATGTAGGTGTAAGGAAGCATGGTTTTATACACTGGTGAATGAATTGTGTTACACAGTAAAATAAACCCAAAAGCTCTCAGGAGGTTAAACTAAAGGCACTGCTGCCTGATGCTGGACTGTCACATTAACTTGTTCCTGTCTACAAAGCCAACAACACAATCTGTCCTCTGCTACTTAACCTGTATTAAATATTGGTTCAAGCAACTAATAAACATTTCAGAACAGCAATCAAGCATCTTTCACTAAATGAAAGATATAAATGAATAAATAATACAGTCAATGCTCAATGACCAAAAGGATCAGTGACTGAATTATAAAAAACTATAAATTATTATAAATTAAATATTGTTGTAATGTAGATTATCAAATGATATTAAACTGAATCATCTTAAGGTCAGTTTACAGTAGAAACAGTCTCTTACTTTGTGTCTGAGGGTCCAGGTTCATTACTGAAGTTTAGAGGTACATCATTAGACCGATCACTCTTCATAGACAGACAGCTGGATATTACAGACTCTGCTCCGTCCTCCTCTTCCTCCTCTTTCTTCATCTTCTGGAGTCTGAGAGGTAAACCAGTAACACTGGAGACACACACACATACACAGTATAATAAACCCAGTCATGAATATAAATAAACAAGTTTCAACCATAAAATTTGATACGGTTTTGTACCTGGTCCACTTTTGTCTGGGATCAACTGTTTTTACACTGTAATGGGCTTTTGTTACCACTAGGTGGCTCAAAAAAGTGAGTATGAACGAGGCCAACAGGTCAAAGTTAAGCAGAATGAAGTATAAGTGTGTGTGTGTGTGTGTTAGATGAATAAATCTATATAACTCATTTTACACGTTGACCTCACTTCAAACACTAACATGTTTTCATACGCATCATAACCACCTTCAAATAAATCTCTATTCAACCAAAAACAAGACGTGCTGTCAGAAATAAAGCTCACTGAAAACTTTCCTGCTGTAGAAAACACAGTAGTACATTTCTATAGAGAGCTACACATCTGACTGTAGTTACACAATATACACATTTCTATCAACCATTAAAACTACATATATATAATATCAAATGTACACATATCATTAGTTCTTCTAAAGCTCAGATGTAACATGAAACATGATTTAATAAAGATAATTAATAGTTGTGTTCATATCTCCTTCTGCATGTTCTAAACATTTTATCTACAGCTGCAAAATGAATCAATTTCACTCAAGAGGTTTTAACATCTACATGTTTGTCTGATATTTGAGGTGTTAAAATGTCAAATGACAACTAATGATTTTATATAACAGTTTATTTAGTGACAGTTAACCTCCTACGACCCTGCGTCCTCATATGGGGACATTACATTCTGAGGTTTGCTAGACCTTATACTTCATTCTGCTGAACTTTGACCTGTTGACCTCGTTCATACTCACTTTTTTGAGCCACCTAGTGGTAACAAAAGCCCATTACAGTGTAAAAACAGTTGATCCCAGACAAAAGTGGACCAGGTACAAAACCGTATCAAATTTTATGGTTGAAACTTGTTTATTTATGCTTAATAACGTTTGTAGTTTGATACAAATTTGACTAATTTTAGCTACAATGCTGCTACTGGTTTAGGACTCGTTTGAGGACATTGGGGCTTTATTATCCTTCATGCAAAGGGAAGATGTAGATGTAAGGAAGCATGGTTTTATACACTGGTGAATGAATTGCGTTACACAGTAAAATAAACCCAAAAGCTCTCAGGAGGTTAAACTAAAGGCACTGCTGCCTGATGCTGGACTGTCATATTAACTTGTTCCTGTCTACAAAGCCAACAACACAATCTGTCCTCTGCTACTTAACCTGTATTAAATATTGGTTCAAGCTACTAATAAACATTTCAGAACAGCAATCAAGCATCTTTCACTAAATGAAAAATATAAATGAAGAAATAATACAGTCAATGCTCAAAGACCAAAAGGATCAGTGACTGAATTATAAAAAACTCACAGTATTATAAAATAAATATTGTTGTAATGAAGATTATCAAATGATATTAAACTGAATCATCTTCAGGTCAGTTTACAGTAGAAACAGTCTCTTACTTTGTGTCTGAGGGTCCAGGTTCATTACTGAAGTTTAGAGGTTGATCATTAGACCGATCACTCTTCATAGACAGACAGCTGGATATTACAGACTCTGCTCCGTCCTCCTCTTCCTCCTCTTCCTCCTCTTTCTTCATCTTCTGTATGTGTGTTTTCTAGTCATCACAAAGAGAAACTTTGACTCTGGTTTAAATCCAACAAACAGACTTCAGATAAACGTGTGTGTGCTTCTTAACTGTGACTTCTCTCTATTTAGAGCTCAGCAGTGAGTCACGTGACATCGCTGTGAGGACGCACAAACCAGGAAAACAACAGGAAACAACGTTTAACACCTCAAACTCTGTCATTTCACATTTAATCAACTAAACAATGAATATGATCAATAATCATCAGATTGATCAATAATGACAGTAATCATTATTTACAGTCCTGATATTAACACTCACCTGCCTCACACTGTTTTCCTGCTTCTGCTCTGATGACTGTGAAATGGAGTCTGACTGAAAACTTTCAACTTCACTTCCTGTCTGCTTGTTCCTCTTTTTCGTTTACTGGAAGTCACGTGTGTGTGTGTGTGTGTGTGTGTGTGTGTGTGTGTGTGTGTGTGTGTGTGTGTGACTATAAATTTCAGACTTAAAACCAGTTAACTGAAGACAATGTCATGTCCCCAGTTGGGAAAAGTCTGATTTTTGGTAAGTGGTTAAAGTTTTTTTAATTTAATGTCCCCAAAACCATCAGACTATGGTTCTGATGTGTGTGAAAAAGGGAGGAGCAGACTACTATACACACACACACACACACACACACATAGGGGGCGCTGAAGGGGGTTTGCCCACTGCGCCATACAAGCTACAACCACTACTGATTACTGTTTTCTCTCAGTTGCAAAACTAACTCTGTTTAGGGTTTGGTCCTGTGTGTTTTTAAATCAAATAAAGATGAAAATAATCTCAATAGTTGAATTAAACTTCAGAAGACAGAGAGATCCACAGCTCTTCCTGGTTATTGTTGGTAACTTCTCTGAAATCTGATATAAAACAATTCAAACATCAGACTCACACAGAGAAGATTTAGATAAATATATCTGATTAAACATCTTCTGCAATAATCAAGACTTCCGTCTTTATATATAAATACACACTCATCATTTTATTATTGCGGACTGTTCAGTTTCAAACAGCAGAAATAATATTTAAAGTCAGAGACCAGATCATTTCTATCTGTACAAAGTTTAATATGAGAATAACAAGTCTGAGCCTAAATGTGACTTTAACAGACTGCAGCGATCCTGATCAATGATCGATTTTCAGTCGTTATACTGAAGCTTTATGAAGTTAAATGATCGATTCTCTGATCGACCCGCATCACTGATTGAACGTTTTCAGGTGAAGCAGGTTCATATTTAGTTTATTTAGTGTTATTTAAAAGCAGTTAGTTCAATTTACTCACCAGATGATCTTTTTCTTACTGCGCCACAGATTCTCCAACAAGTGAAAGTGAAACTTAACCGGATTGTTTGTCTACGTCACAAGTTCCCCGGAGGAAACACTGCTCCTGCAAATTGTTCCTTTTCTTCTCTTCATCTTTTTCCCGTGAAGTTAAAACACGTAATTGCACATACAAATTCAAATCTCACATTTCTTTCATTAAAACATTATGTTATTAGTCGCAATAAATATCCATAAACACTTTATCATCATTAACACAATCACTTTCCTAGTTGCAGCATAATGTGTAATATAGACTCTTTTATTGCTTCTTAAAGCCAATTATAATATAAACAGAGCTAAAAGTTATAAGTGGAAGAAGGACTGTAAAGAAGAGCCCTTCATTACAAGAGACTATGGGAATATGGCACAACTGGGTCTGGGTTTTAATAGCACTTTTTTAAACATACAACATAATGAGGCACTTTAATAATAGCACATGGCACTTTAATTGTAATATTTGCACTTTATTCGCAGTTTGCACATTGCATATTTGTACATTGAACTTTTATTGAAATGTGATTGTGTCTTCTGCCAGGTGGAGGTGTGGATAGGCTGCTTCATCTGAGGGAGAGAGGGAGTTTAGATAAGATTGTGTGCACACCTCCAGTTATAATTGATAAACAGAGGGAATGAAGACATAAATGTGCAGAATATTTCAATGAGTGTTTTAGTGTGTTAGAGTTGCGGCCTGTGTTTTAAGTTGTTTGTATATTCTTACCTGTCCTTTGTCTTATGTCTCTTCCAGAGTGTTCAGCCAAAAGAGTCCACAGGCGTACGAACACAAATTTAAAGGTTCCGGGAGAGACTAAGTGGGGATAGGAAGAGGGGGGGTTTGGTAGTTGGTGTGTGTGTATATATATATGTGTATATTTATTGTAGTGGGTTTGTTTATTCTGGGGGGGGGGGGGGGGGGGGTGTAAATAGCGAACAGCAATACAGCAGTAGGAATCAATGCATTGTAATAATATTGTTTGTGGGGAGCTGGGAAATCATATTGTTTAAACCCGTGAGTGGAGGCCTCCAATTAGACTGGACTGGAGACAGGGGATAAAAGGCACCAGTTACCATCTGCTCTTGTTGCTGGTCAGGTCTCTCAGTCATGCATGCTGCTGTGCTGTGCCGCTGTATGTGGTTTTTGTCTTATTTGATGAATAAACACCCACTCGTTGGTGAAACCTGCTATCGCCTGTGTCTGCATCTTTGCTGCATCATCCAGCCGCTTATGGTCAATCTGACAAGGACAAACTGCAGGTGTCTTTTCAAATGTTAAGGGACTGCTGACGTCATTATCAGAAAGCTGTGGAAGACGCTAAAAGAAAACATTTCTCATATTATCCTGTCAAACTGTCCCTAACCCTAACCTCCCGTCACATCACACTGTCTGATATTAGATATGAATCACCTGCTGACAGGAACAGTGAATATTAGTAACATTTATGTCAGAGAAAATAAGTTAGTTAGCCAGAAAGGCTCATTTTCATTTTCACGTGTCGTCTCTGGACAAGCAAAGAGTTGGAAGCACAAATGTTACAAATAAAAGCAGAAAATACAATCAGTGATTTAAGTGCTGATACACATGTCTGCAATACATAGAGAGTGATTTCATGTTTCCTAAAGTCAAACTGCATGGTGTGTATGGAGAAAGAGCTGCTGTTGAGATGGAAGATGAGTTTGTGAAAATGTGAAAAATCAAGAGTTGACACAGTGACCAAGTTGTCTTTGTGGTTTTTCAAAAGGATGTAACGGCTGGTGAGTGTGGACCCAGTTGCAGGAAGGGGAAGCGAGGCAGAGGTACAAAGTCCAGTGAGGCAAGCTCTTTAATCCAAAGAGGAGGCAGGTGGTCATACACGAAAAGCCTAGCAGGAATCAGGCAATCAAAACAGGCAGAAAATCGGAGGTCAAAAAACAAACCGGAATAACACGAGAAAGCAAGTACACAGGGTAACAAAGACAATCTGGCAAGGAAGACATGTATCCAATGTATGTACATACACACACAGGGAGGCAAGACACAGGTGAAACAAATAGGTAATCAACTAAGGCGGGAAAAAGAACAAAGAGGGGAAGTAAATTTGACAGCACAGGAGAAGACTAGAATTTCAAATAAAACAGGAAATGTACAACACAACATAAAATACAGGGTCTGACAAAGGATCAATGTACAGTCAGGACTGGTTTCATACAGCACAGAAACAAAGCAGGCACAGTCAGGATGTGTGGAGGTGTTCTGGATCAGAAAATATCCACCAGCTGCATGAAACTCAGTCGTCCTATTAAGGAGGAACAGCTCTGTGTATATTAGGCCATGTTACACATTCATCTCTATCAGACATCACAGGAGCAGCAGACATGTGAGAAGAGCTTTCTATTCCAAGTTATTCAAAAACCAGCAATCATACAGATAACAGGAAACATACACATGAGTCTATGATGGAATGAGAAGCAGTTTATTTCAGTCACATCAGTCCAGAGTCACAAACTACAAACATTTAATGTCAGCTGAACATTAAAACACAGTAACTGTTCATGTGTGATTAAGTCCATCCTTGTGTCAAGGAAGGAAGGGAGGGAGGAAGGAAGGGAAGGAGGGAGGGAGGAAGAAAGGGAGGAAGTAACTGTTCATGTGTGATTAAGTCCATATGTAGGAAGGCTTCAAATGGACAAAGACGCTCTGACACCTGGTTATTGTTTAACCCTCCTGTTGTTCTTCTGTCAAGGAAGGAAGGGAGGGAGGGAGGGAGGGAGGAAAGGAAAGGAAGGAAGGAAAGGAGGGAGGAAGGAAGGAAGGAAAGGAGGGAGGAAGGAAGGAAGGAAGGAAAGAAGGAATCAGGGAGGGAGAAAGGAAAAAAGGAAAGGGGAAGGAAGGAAAGAAAGAGAAGGAAGGGAAGTAGGAGAGGAAGAAGTAAGGAAAGGAGGAGAGGAGACCGTGATGAAGACAGTGATGAAGACCATGAGGAAGACAGTGATGAAGACGGTGATGAAGACCTTGAGGAAGACTGTGATGAAGACAGTGATGAAGACAGAGATGAAGACCGTGTGGAAGACAGCGATGAAGACCGTGAGGAAGACAGTGATGAAGACAGTGATGAAGACCATGAGGAAGACTATGATGAAGACCTTGAGAAAAACAGTGATGAAGACTGTGATGAAGACTGTGATGAAGACCGTGATGAAAACCGTGATGAAGACCGTGATGAAGACCGTGATGAAGACCATGATGAAGACAGTGATGAAGACCGTGATGAAGACCGTGATGAAGACTGTGAGGAAGACAGTGATGAAGACCGTGATGAAGACAGTGATGAAGACCGTGAGGAAGACAGTGATGAAGACAGTGATGAAGACAGTGATGAAGACCGTGATGAAGACAGTGATGAAGACAGTGAGGAAGACAGTAATGAAGACAGTGATGAAGACCGTGAGGAAGACCGTGATGAAGACCGTGATGAAGACAGTGATGAAGACCATGAGGAAGACCGTGATGAAGACAGTCAGTATCTCAGACCTGTGTGAGGGTTAAAGGTGACAGACATGACGTCACTCAGACATCAGTGAGTCCAGAGACTTCAGGGACAAAGTGATATTCTCCTCATTTAGTTTTTCACACCACATTGTGAGATTTAGTTTGAGACTGAAGTTTGGACAATAATCTGAGATAAACTGAGTAAAGTGAGATGATGGAGGTAGTGATTCATCAACAAGTACATTTCATTCTGGATTTAAATTCAATCAAATACAGTTGAAGCTCACATGATGAAATGATTTCTACTGTTTCTACTTCCTGATGAAGCAGCAGCGACACTGTTCATGTTGTTCTGAGTCACTTTTACTGTTATTTCTTATTATTGAGCCAAACTAAAGCCTGTTATAATCTGCTCTGTTTAAACTGACAGTAAGAACTTGTTCATGGTCTGAATGTCGTTTGTAGCAGAAACAATAAATCAGTGACAGTTTGTGAAGCTTGTCGTGTGTCACACTGGCTCACAGTAACACACTGATGTTTAGTGTGTATGTACACATTTAAAATGTCAACAAGATCTGATTTGATTGTTTTGAGGTGAAGAGTTCATTTTAAATATTTAAGTGCAATTCAACAAGTTTTGTTCCCAAAGATGAAAGAATGAAAAATAAAGTTTTTGTGTTTGTTGATGTTAATAAAAAAAAGTCACTTTTAAACTGATTGATGGGCCTTTAATGTCTTTAACCTGAGTCACAGCTTAAAGGACTAGTTCAACATTTTAGGAAACAGACGACATGAAAACTGTTTGTTATTGAACTGAATCTGTTTTTAAGTCTTTTTGAAGTTGAATTAAATAAAAGACTTTAAATGTAAAATAAAATGTAATTCATATGTGAGAAGATTAATTCTGCTTTAAAACTGCTTCTTGAATTATCTGAATTGTTCCTTTAAGTACAAATGAGACTTTTTCTTGTTTCTTCTTCATGTAAGAAAAGTTATAAAATATGAAACTTCACTTTAAGCACATTTATCTACTAATTCTTAGGTGGGATTTAATATTACTTGTACTGAAGTATCCACCACTAGAAAAGGTTTCATAACACTCATGTTTCTACTTTTTTATTATAATGTCAGCAGTTGAAGTCAAGTGAAAACCCCTCAATGGTACAAAGGTAAGTAGGGGTGAAAATGAAATGTTTAAATATTAGAAATTAAAGAATACTGAAAGTGTCATTTATAAAAGAGATGAAGTCGACTTAAAACTCACAGCTGTTCTGCAGCAGTGGGAGTTAATTAAAGCTTGAAAGTTGAAGCAAACTCTTCATTACAGTGATGAGAATCAGCTGCAACAAACAAACTAATAAAAGAGACAAGAGCCTTCCATTAGAGTTTTACATCTTTATTTCATTTAATTAGTAAATATGTGTTTGAGTTTTTATTTGTTTGCAATAAGAAGCTGCAGCTAAACAAGCATCAAGATAAACAAAGGTGAGTAGCTGCATGTTGGAACCTTTATAACAGAAATAAACTATAAAGATCCATCATGAGGCTGCAGGTTCACTCATTTTATTAACCTTTATTTTAACTCTAAAGACCATTGAGCAACACAACAAAACGCTAAACAATATTAGGTGAAAGAAAACAAAAGAAATAAGATAAAATTAAAATAAAACCCGTTAGAATCAAATAAAACAAGGTCTGAGATTAGGCTTTTGAACAGCTGTATTGATGGTAATAATCTAATGTTAAGGCCTTTTGGTGGTTGCTCCATGTGTACAGTTCATTATAAGAGAAAGACTAACGGAGCAGAGCAACAACCAATTCTGTGAGCGAATACCAATATCATGTTTCTTCAGGGTTAACAGATGAAATATATGGAGGCAGTAACGGTAACAAAGCTTTATATGTGAATACAAACCAATACTGATCTCTCCTGACTGCCAGTGAAGGCATCATTGGATCATTGGTTATAAACCTTAATGCTGAGTGATACAAAACATCCAATGAAGTCAGAGTAGAAACAGTTTAATTAACTGATCTCAGTCTTCAGACAGTTGATTGGTCGGATCGTGTGCTCTTGATTGGTTGGAATTAAAACCTGCAGGAACATTATGGCCATTTATGAAATAGTTTGGACATGCCTGCTTTACGACATAAAATTAGAAAAAGACAAATAACAAAGTTTCTGCAGGTGATTCCTTCCAAACCTCCGTCTGTGTGAAAGTCTACAGCAGCTCAGGAGTTATCCTGCAGCCTCGCGACGGCTCAGGAGTCCCAGAGAGTAGAGAAGCACAAGAGATGAAACTCTGGTGCTTTTTTAACAATCGCCACTAGATGGCGTCAGAGTAGCGCTGCCGCCATTTCAGACAGGAAACACCATCACATTCATTCAGATTCATCACATCTTATGTACACAAAATAAATCTCACAACCAATTCAGGAAAGCATCAGAATAGAACATTTCTCAAAATAAAACATTAAAGTAAAGTTCCTCTTTTTGTTACTATACTTCCACCATAGATCAACAGGAAACACTAAGAGGGAATCTGATGCTAAAAATACTGTAAATGTGTCAGATATCACTGATATGACTAACTCACTGCTGTTATCTGCATTTATCTCTCAGGCTTTCTTTACACTTTGTAAATATCATCTTATAATGAATGTTGGCTTCATAGTTTAGTTCCATAACCTTGGTAAGTTACCTGCCTGGTTACCTGTCTATACACATAATATACCAAATGACCACTGTTTCATATTTCCAGCTGAGACTGTGAGAAAACTACAACATGTCATCATTATTTCTACTCTGCTGCTCTGACTGTGGTAAAACAGCCACGTCTCACTCTCTCCCAGCAGAAATCCTTCTCCTGCTGAAAGTCACAGTCAATTCTCTTCTGCTTCATTCATTAGTTTTAGTCCTCGTTAACTCTCAGTGTGATTGATAAATATGAGCCCAGGCTCACAGTCTGACTTATAACACCTGTTTTTATCTTTATTTACATCAAACAGCTCATGTAGAACAAATCTGTAAAGTGCTGACTTCAGCTAAATCCAGAGATAACTGTTCACTTTGGAGTCGGTTAAGTGAAGACGACAAAATCCAGATCCAGACTCCAGATGGATCATCAGGATCCAGCTGATCCTCTCTCAACACTCTTGGATGTTCACTCTCACTCTGACAGAGATCATCACCTCCATCTGATGAGAGAAGAAGAAAGAACAGAGGAGATAAATGAGTGTTTAGTGAGACTCACTTGATGGATTTACTGCTGATACATGTCAACTCTTATCAAAGTTTAAAGCTACAGAGTCTCTGTGGGATTTGAAGATGTTTCCTGCTGTTAAATCATCACATGACAATCAGTCAGAGCTCTCAGCTAAACAGCTGCTGTGATTCCTGGACTTCAGCAGAGGTTCTGGTCTGTATAAAGACCACATGGTTACTAAACGTAATGATGCTTGTGTGAAATCAGAGCCAGTGATTTGCAGGCTGCAGTCAGACTGATCTTAGAGCTCTGACAAAGATAAACTGATCAATAGTTTAGTGTTGAAATGAGAGAACAAACACTTTGAGATCAGATTTGATTATGAGGATCACTGTCTCTATACATCTTGTAAGGCTGTCAGCTGTAATCCAGCTTTATTTCCTGCAGACATCAACACAACAACAACAACAACAGTCGTCTTCACATCAACTCAAACACATGATCACAACAAGCTTCTGGCTCATCTGATTGGCTGACTGTTCTCTCTCTCTCTGTCTTTCTGTCCAATCCTGAAGCCTGTCACCATTCTCCTCTCACAGCTTCACTGAGGAAAGCAGCACTGAGAAGGTTGGAGCTTCACCAGGAAATACTGGATCTTTGCTTTGATACTGACTGTGTTTAATACTAAACTGCTGAAACCAGCACAGACTGACTCCAACTCTCTACTGACCCCAGAGTCTCCAGTCTGCAGTCTGGACTCTGCTGAAGATCAATCAGCTGCTTCACGTCTGATTCCTTCAGGTTGTTTCCCCACAGGTGCAGATCTCTCAGATGGGAGGGGTTGTCCTTCAGAGCTGAGGCCAGATAATCACAGCTGATCTCTGACAACCTGCAGCGCCACAATCTGAATAAAGAATAAATGAAGTCAGTTTAGAAACAAAGTTCATGTTTGAAATGATGAAATGTTTCATAATCTGTTCAGAGCTGAAGAAGATTTAAATGTAGAAGTTTAGAAAATGTGTGTGTGTGTGTGTGTGTGTGTGTGTGTGTGTGTGTGTGTTACAGTGTGTGTGTTTTACAGTGTGTGTGTGTGTGTGTGTGTGTGTGTGCGTTAGTGTGTGTGTGTTACATTGTGTGGTGTGTGTGTGGTGTGTATGTGTTACAGTGTGTGTGTGTGTGTGTTTGTGTGTGTGTGTGTGTGTATGTGTTACAGTGTTTGTGTGTATGTGGTGTGTATGTGTTACAGTGTGTGTGTGTGTGTGTGAGGTGTTTGTGTGTGTGTGTGTGCGTGAGGTGTGTGTGTGGTGTGTTTGTGTGGTGTGTGTGTGTGTTTGTGTCTGTGTCTGTGCGTGAGGTGTGTGTGTGTGTGTGTGTGTGTGTGTGTGTGTGTGTGGATCCCATCAGTTTTGGCACAAAGAAAGAAATGAATCAGCAGATTTATTATTGATCATCTCCTCAAAGATTTCCTTCTACTCTGGGAAAATGTTGTGTGTGGCTTCTATGATTAGAAGAAGGAAGAAACATGTTGATTTTGTTTTGTTTGATTTTGTTTTATATCCATAAGAGTAAATTTAATAAGAAAGAATCTTGTTTTGTGTTTTTTCAGAAAGAAATCAAGCATTATTTTAAGTTACTTGATCATTTGACTAATCAAAAGGTTATTAAAACGTCAAATATATGTAACCATTACAACATTTTTGATTAATGTAACTACCGCTGGCTCATCTGTTATTTGGTGTATTACTTGTACACTGTTCACTGTATACTGTCTGTTTGCTCTTTTTTCAATAAATAAAAAAGTTACTGAAAAAAAAAATACGTTTGAGAGCTTTCTGCCGCTAGCTCAGCAGCTAGCTCGGCGGCTAACTCAGCTAACTGGCTAACTGTAGACTGTAGTAGTAGTAGTAGTGTTAGATGTAGTAACAATAACTGGCCACTAGGCAGGTTAACCACTGAGGAGAGCGGACTCTCGGTCTTATATAGTAGAGGAGGGACCAAGGGTACACCACTACGTCACAGAGTAGCCGTTTTTTGCAGGCTCAGAAAATCAGGAAAATCCATCTCCACTATTCAGTGCTGCATAGTTATCAATAGTGATGAGCGAGTACAGCATTATCTGTATCTGTTAACCAAATTAATTATCTGTATCTGTACTCAGAGTGGGCGGGATTTAATCTGGAAGTGGGTCGGGTTGTCTTGAAATGGGCGGGACATTAACCAGTATGTTATTTTAAGCATGCAATTGATATGAGTTGATCAGAAATTGTTATATTTATTGCTAATTAGAAAACTATTTACAGGACAGCATCAGCATTGAGCTTCAGATCAAAGGTTTTGATCACGAGTGGTTTTTTTTTTGGTTCTCTTTTTTTATTTTTTTTCCACACCAGGTGTGTGTGTGTGTGAGTGAGTAAGAGAGAGACAGAGACAGACAGAGAGAGGGGGGGGGTGTAAATTAATTCGTAATATTATTTATACCACTACTACCTTTATTTTTTTTATGAAATACAGCAAGAAAGTGTCTGACACTCAAAAGTTAAAAAAAAAAAACTGGTTAGAGCCAGCTGACGGTTAAAAAAAGAAAAAGAAAAAGAAAAATCTCCGACAGGCAGAGACGCAACGCGAGTCCCACATTTACCAGAACTCTACTGGTCAATAAGTACAAACCTGAAGCTGAAGACCCTAAACATTAACGGAAAAGACCGGCGAGCCTGAGTGACTGAGGGAGAGACAGAGAGCTGTTCTGTGTGTGAGTGAGCAGAGCGGTGTATGTGTGTAGGGGAGGAGCGCTGCAGCCTATCACACAACACAGACACGGTCAGATACCCAATGAGGATTTTCATTCAATCCGAGCACAGATATTGACTCATATTACTCGTATAATACTGGTACTCAGCAAAAGTGGTTTATCCGTACCGGATACTCGTTTCAACTCTAGTGATCAACCTTTTCACATGTTCTCTGTAACCATTTTCCAACACGTGTAATATGTTAAGAAGTAAATCAATTAATTGACTTTACACAGACATATAACTACACACTAAACTTTGTACAGTAAAAACTTAAATATGGAAAAAAGAAAATTAACCTCATGATGTAAGTTATGTATGAACATAAATTAGGCTCAGATGTTAAACATTAAGATCAACAATAGTAACAGACAGTCAGTGAACTCACTCCAGAGTCTCCAGTTTGCAGTCTGGACTCTCCACAAAACCACACAGCTGCTTCACTCCTGAATCCTGCAGCTCGTTCCAGCTCAGATTCAGCTCTCTCAGATGGGAGGGGTTGTCCTTCAGAGCTGAAACCAGATAATCACAGCTGATCTCTGACAAACTGCAGTGCATCAATCTGAATAAAGAATAAATGAAGTCAGTTTAGAAACAAAATTCATGTAAAAGAAGATTTAAATGTAGAAGTTTAGAAAATGTGTGTGTGTGTGCATGTGTGTGTGTTACAGTGTGTGTGTGTGTGTGCGTGTGTGTGTGTGTGTATGAGTGTGTGTTACAGTGTGAGTGAAAGAGTTTGTGTCTGTGTGTGTGTGTGTGTGTGTGTGTGTGT